>NC_037688.1:41117300-41346691 GCF_003255815.1 Theropithecus gelada
TTAAAATTGCAGATAGCCTGAGCGTACTGGCTTGCACCTGTAAACCTAGCATTTTAGGAGGCCGAGGTGAGAGGATTGCTTTAGCCTAGGGTTTTGTTAAAGATCAGCATGGTAACATAGCAAGACCTTGTCTCTACAAATAATTTAAAAATAAATAAATAAAAGTTGGGCATGGCAGCCCATGCCTGTGGTCCCAGCTACTCCGAAGGCTTAAGCCTGGGCAATCGAGGCTGCTGTGATCACTCCACTGCACTCCAGCCTGGGTGACAGAATAAGACCTTGTCTCAAAAAAAAAAAAAAAAAAAATTAAAAAATTAAAAAACCCACAAAAAACAAACACTGCAGATAGCCATTTTCCTAAGAGGAAAGGTAGCAGGCTAAGATCACGGAGGAACACACAGGAGCTGTAGTGGTATCGTAATGTGATATTTCTTAAGCTGGGTGGTGGATACAAGTGTTGATTGTACTATTTCTTCTACCTTGCTATGTGTTGTATATGCATATGTGTATATAGGTACATATACACATACATGTATACATACATATTCCTATGTATGTATAAAATATATAGCTTTTAAAGGAAAAGACATAATATGAGCTGTATAACATTTATCAGGCATGAATTTTATCTCATTCGACATTTATATCAATAATTTATTAAAATAGTGACTCAGCCAGAGCAGGTGAGGGATGACGATGATTGAATCAGGTTTTCTGAAAGGCGTGGATAAGCTCCGGCCATGAACTGATTATTTAATGGAACAGAGGTGAAGATAAAATCTTCCCCTTGAGATTCTTAAAAACCAGTTCACTAAATTGGGGTGAGACCCCCGCCTTTGTTAAACAGCAATTCATGCGAAAACAGTATTGGGGTCTTAGTTAACCACAAGTTCAAAAGGAACCTTCTGTACAAGTGTCCACCCAGAGAGCTAATTTCCACTCTAGGAAGACTGATCATCCTACAGCAGCTAGCATGCATCAAGCTGTGTCTTGTGTAGTTTGCTCCCAGTATCTTGATTTGAATGGAAAGTTGACAAATCAAAGCATGGTCAGAGGATGGTAACTAGCAATGTAGAAGATTAGCTTGTAAGTTTGTAGCTCATTGGAGGGGAATGTAGAAGAGCCTTGGTGGAACTTGGAGGTTGCCAGAAGATCGATTCTGGCTCTGTGTACCCAAGATCTCACCAAAGCCAGAGAAGCCCCAAAAAGCAGTGGCCTGCCTTGTAAGGTGTGAGCTCAGGTCTCTGGATGTGTTTAGGCAAAGGCTGTACACCTCCCTGTCCCTACAGGTGTGCCGAAAGGTGGGCTCCATGGCTCCAACATCCCTTCCACGTCGTGGCTTTCATGAGTCTATAAGAGTAACCAAAGAGAAGTCACTGGCAGAAACTTGGAAATCGTTTTAACAGGGGCCAAGAGGGAAACATGGGGCAGCGCATGACTGACAGCTGTGCTCTGACACTTCTGCATCTGCCTTGCAGTTGTTCAAGCAGCCATGAGCCCCTGCAGGCAAACCTGTGGTCTGTTCAGCAGGACCTGTCTCTGCTGCCTTAGCCCCTAGGAAACAGATGCGACGCTGTGGCTCCATTTTCAGCGGCGGACAAGGAAAAGAACTTGGGTTTGAGAGTTTCACAACTTGAGATTGAATCTCCCTCTGCCTCCTTTCGATTATATAGTCTCAAATGCATTTCTACCTTTCTCTGAATTTCAGTTTCTAGCTCTTTAAACAAGGGTCAAGGACAGCTTACTATTGCAGAAGGTGGTGAGATCGAGAAAGAAATTGGAGGCCAGGTACAGTGGCTTATGCCTGTAATCCCAGCACTTTGGGAGGCCAATGCGAGCAGAAGTTTGAGGTCAGGAGTTCGAGACCAGCCTAGCCAACATGGTGAAACCCCATCTCTATTAAAAATACAAAAAAAAAAAAAAAAGTAATTAGTCAGGTGTGATGGCACATGCCTGCAACTTGCTACTCGGGAGGCCGAGGCAGAAGAATCGCTTGAACCTGGAAGGTGGAGGTTGCAGTGAGTCAAGATCATGCCACTACACTCCAGCCTGGGTGACAGAATGAGACTCCATCTCAAATAAAAAGAAAGAAACTGGAGCACCTGGTATATATTCCTTTCTCAATGCCTGACCCTGAAACATCTCTATTACTGTTTATTCACTTACTCATCAATTTGTCCAGTAAAAGTTTATGTAATACCTAGATCCCAGGTACCTGGTGGCCTCTGAGCCATTGGGAATACGCTTGTGGAAATACACCCTTCTCTCGAGGAAGCTATAGTCTTGTAGCTGAGACTGATCACCCAAGAGACAATGGCAAACCCAGTGTGCCAAGCTCTAGGTAGAGGATAAAACCATGAAGACAAGCAGAATGGAAGAGGAGGAATATGTAACACTGCTTCAGGAAGGAGTGTTGGGGCACACTTTCTCGTGTCCTAAAAGATGAGCAGAAATTGTTTGAGATGAAGCAGGAACAACCTGGGGCAGGTGCATTGAAGATTCTATTGCTGAATGAACAGTAGGGACCAAGGCCCAGGCTCGAGATAGCACAGCCAGTCTGGGAAAGTTCAAGCTCAGCACATCAGGAGGATGAGCCAGCTTATGCTGTCATAGTAAACTACCCAAAATGCAGCGATTCACAATAAAAAACAGTTTATTTCTTCCCATTATCTCTATCCTCCAGGGGCTGGCTGGGGACTCGGCTCCATGTCACCCTCTCTCTGGCATTCACGCTGACAGAGTGGCCACTTTGCAGAACAGCGGCAGTGGCTGTGCAGAGGGAAAGATGGCATACCACACTACACACAGGCTCTAGAAGCTTTCACATGAAAGTGGCATGCAGGACGGGTGCAGCGGCTCCTGCCTGTAATCCCAGTGCTTTGGGAGGCCACAGCAGGAGGATCACTTGAGCTTAGGAGTTCAAGACCAGCCTGGGCAACATAGTGAGACTGCCGTCTCTACAAAAAAGTTGTAAAAGCTTAGCTGGGCATGGTAGTGCACACCTGTGGTCCTAGCAACTTGGGAGGGGCTGAGGTGGGAGGATCACTTGAGCCCAGGAGGTCAGGGCTGCAGTGAGCTATGATCACATCTCTGCATTCCGGCCTAGGTAACAGAGTGAGACTGTGTCTCCAAAAAAAAACGCAAAGAAAGTGGCATGGAGCACTTCAGCTTCTGTTTATAAGCCAAGTAAGTCACAGGGCCACACCTGAATCCAACAGGGGAAGGCAGTGCAATTCTTCTGTGTGGCCAGAAGGAGAACTAGAAGTATCAGTTGACAGCACTAAGGACCACCACCATGTTTAGCGTAGCAGGAGAAGGGGGCCGTCTGGAAGGGGAGAGGGTGGGAAAGAAACATCAGCCAGATTAGGAAGCTCCTTTATGCTATGTTGTAGGGGGATTTTGTTGTTTTGTTTTGTTTTGTTCTGTTTTGTTTTGTTTGAGACAGAGTCTTGCTCTGTTGTCCAGGCTGGAGTGCAGTGGTGTGATCTCAGCTCACTGCAACCTCTACCTTCCTGGTTCATGCAGCCTCCAGAGTAGCTGAGATTACAGGCACACACCACCACGTCCAGCTAAATTTTGCTGGGCATGGTGGCTCACGCCTGTAATCCAAGCACTTTGGGAGGCTAAGGTGGGTGGATCACCTGAGGTCAGGAGTTTGAAACCAGCCTGACCAACATGATGAAACCCCATCTCTACTAAAAATGCAAAATTAGCCGGACATGGTGGCACATGCCTGCAATCCCAGCTACTAAGGAGGCTGAAACAGGAGAATCACTTGAACCTGGGAGGTGGAGGCTGCAGTGAGCCAAGATTACACAATTGCACTCCAGCCTGGGCAACGAGAGTGAAACTCAGTCTCAAATAAATAAATAAATAAATAAATTTTGTAGTTTTAGTAGAGATGGGATTTCGCCATGTTGGTCAGGCTGGTCTCGAACTCCTGACCTCAGGTGATCCAGCTGCCTTGACCTCCCAAAGTGCTGGGATTGCAGGCATGAGCCACTGCAGCTGGCCCTCCTCTTCTCATAAGGATACCCTAAGGCTGGATGTAAGGCCTACCCTAATCCAACATAACCTCATCTTAACTAATTATATCCGAAAAGACACATTCTGAGGTTCTGAGTAGACATGCATTTGGGGAGGACCCTAGTCAACCTAGCACAGAAAGTGATAATGTATTTTTGATGGGGTTTCACCATGTTGCCTAGACAGGTCTTGAATGCCTGACCTCAAGTGATCTGCCTGCCTCGGCCTCCCAAAGTACTGAAATTACAGACACGAGCCACTAGATTTTTTTATTGTATCTAGCAAGGGCCATTGCAGGATATCAAGTCTGGGAATGACACAATTAGTTTCTCATTTCTGAATTGTTGAATTGCATACAGCCAGAGTATTCATTCATTTGTTCCACAAGCATTTGGGTGGTGACAGAAGGCGGCAAAGTCCCCCCATCACATTTGGCAAAGAGGGTTGGGGGGATTCATTAATCAACGAGCTAAACAAATGAATTTGTAATGTTTCAGATGGTGATAAGTTGCAGAAGTAAAAATAAAGATGGGATAACAGGAGCTGACAGCCTGTTAGAGAAAGCCAGAAGTGTTAAGGTGTGAGGAGCGAATGGGCTAGACAGCTACGAAGGAGACAGAAGCAACAGAACTTAGTGAGCTTCTAGAATTACAAGAGGTTCCCTGAGATAAAATCTATAGCAATGCCTAGGGCAGGAGGCTTTGATAAACATTATTTGCATCTGAGTGTGGAGTTGGAATAGCTCTTTTGAAGCACTCTGTCCCCACAGACATAGATGTAACACCAACCCTTTCCAGGAGAGTGGGTAACAGACAAGCCACTCAGCTGGTTTATTAACATGGAAATTTTCACAAGGGCTAAAATAAAGATTCAAGTCAATGGAAGCCGCCTTTTTAATTGATAAGAGCAGCTCAGCAGTAAAGGAAATGGGAGATGCTTGATGCCTGTGTTGTCCTAGTATTGGGGAATTCTTTGGAACACTCAAAGCCGACCTCCCCATCAGCTCAGAGAGAATTGACGGTCTGTGCATGTCCTTGTCAGGCTTTCTGTGGGGTAGGGTGAGATTAGAAGCAAAGTTGCCTCTTTTACTCCTCTGGTTTCATTCTTCACTCTGGCAGTCAGCACAATTCACAGGTGTATCGGCTGAGGAAGCAGCTCACAAACTCTCTTCTCTCTTACTTCCATGCCAGTTTGGCACCGTGAACTTGAAATCACTGGCATTGTTCTCTTTACCCTGCTGGAATCACAGACACTGCAAGTTGAAAGTCACCCAGAGGCAATCTGATGGTTTCCTTCCTCTAGAGGGAGGAGAAGTCTCTTCTGTCCATCCACAGCAAGTGTTGTTCAACCTACACACATGTGCTGAACCACAGCAGTTTGTGGTCTCTCGAGGCAGGACCACCCCCACAACCCCATGGTCAAGCAGCCCCTGCAGTTGCCGTGTTCTTCCCCAAGACCCATCACCCGTCCTAGCTGGGAGCCACATGGCGTTATGCTGTTTCCATTTAAGCATGAGGTCGTTCAGAAGTTGGAAGGTAGCGTGCTCCCATTTTAGAACTGTTGTGCCAAACCCTGTGAACCTCAGTAAGGAAGACACCAGGTTCAAGAGGCTGATGAAGAGACCTAGAGCCAGCAAAGGAGGCATGGGGTCTTATTAGGGGCTTACATCCAGGAGAGAGAGCCTAGTGGCAACAAGCCGGACATTAGAACTGCCTTATATACAGAAACAGTCCAGCAGCAGAGGTCTGGATAAGATTTCACCTTCCTGTGGTCCACTGTCAGGCTGGATGACATAACCACACAGCCTAGCGGCAGGAAAACAGCAAACATCATGCAAGTTATATAACATTTTCACTTCACACCCTCCCCCTAATGACCTCCACCTGGCAACCTTCATTTAACCCAACACTCAGGGCCTCAGTCTGTATAGCTCATGTTCCTTGGAGTGAAACGGAGTGGGGCTTCCGATGTTTGTCATAGATAAGGAATCTCCTGGTCGACCTCTCCTGGATTCCCTAGTTCGAAACACACATTCAGGTGCATCTGCCATCCAGGGTCGTCCCAAGGGTATGCTTAAGTCACTGTTCCCAGGTGCATTTACCCTACAGGAACACACCTTCACATCATGTCAGCCTAGTTCCTTCCTTTCTTTGTATCATTCCTGCCCTTTAAATCTGAAACAAAGATTAAGACTTCCAAGCCAGGCTGATCTGATAGAGGGGGAGGCAGAAGCAGATACTAGAAACAAACAAAACTTTGGACCAAAGTCCCGGGTCAAAGAAACAAAAAGTGGAAACTATTCTGTCATAACTACCCAAGGACTACTAAAAGGAAAAACTGTGTTACATTTTTAAAATTCCCAGTTAAGTTCCCCTCCGTAATTTTTATGTTCTTGTGAGGCAAAAAGTAAAACATGTTTAATTTTATTTGACTTTATGACATTGCTTTTCAACAAGCAAATGTTAAATGTGTTAAGACTTGTACTAGTGTTGCAACTTTCCAAGTACAAGTATCCCTGTATCCCTAAAGTCCACTTCCTATCTTGATTTTTCCCAGTAAATGAGGCAAGCAATTCTAAGATCTTCCACAAAACATCTAGCCATCTAAAATGGACAGATGAATCATTCTACCTATACAAACAAGCTAGCTACTGGAAGGTGGCTGGGGCATGCTACTCATAAGATTTCAGGGTGTCTTCCAACTGAAATCTCAATGTTCTCAGTATGAAAAACCTGAAATCACATGCCTATGTAAGGAAAGTGCTATTCACCCAGTAAACCCAAAAAAAGCAAATGGATAATGCTGGCCCTTTTGCCTTTCTCACATTTCCTTGGGAATCTGCAAGAACCTCCCCTTTCCCCTCCCTCAGTAAGACCATTTAAGTGTGTGTTAAACAACTACAGAATACTAAATTAAAAGTTTGGCCAAAACCAACCATGAAGCTGCAAAAAAAAAAAAAAAAAAAAAAAAAAAAAAGACTTCCAAGCCAGGCCCAATTACTACAACCAGTCTTTATATGACAATACCCCAGCATCTAGACCACCCACTAACTTCTCTCCTCCTGATAGTCTCTGCTTTGTCTGTTTTCCTTGAAAACCACAGGAACCAGCTGGATCCAGGACTGCAGCCACAATCCAAGGGCCAGGGTAGAGGGTTCTAAAATTTTTCCATAAAATTTACTTCTTGATACAAGAAAGCCATATAAGCCGTAATGGCTGACATTCCAGAAAAACACTCGTAGCAAGCCCCGGCGCACAGTGAACTCAAACGCCTCTCTCTGCTCAAACGTTTTGTGGTTCCAAGAGAAAACAAATACACCGTGCACATTTTTCTTTCTTTAAAGATTGGAAAGAAATGAAGAAAAGACTTGTCTTGTCCATGGTTTTATAGAAAAATATAAAGCGCGTGTCCTCTGTGACAGATTTCCTTCCCTCTAAATCCAGCAAGCCCATGAAAGAGCTTAAGTGTGAGCGGATGTCACACATTCGTCTTCCCCAGCCACTTCGCTGCGTTTCTGAAAAGATAACATTGATTCCTCGAGTGCAGACATCTTGAGATTTAGGAGCTTGCCCCTTACAGTTGTTTGTGAATTGAGCCTAGAAAACGTGTCTGTTTCTAACTGACCCCGAGAACAGAACTGGCAACGCCTTCGTGCAGAGGAGCCCTTCTCCACGGAGCTGATTCTCAAGAAATGTGCTGGAACTTTCTTTGGGCACAAGACACCTGTGTGCTTCTCATGTTTGGACCCAGTCCTGTTCCTTCTGCCATCTGCTGTCTGTGTCGTTCCTGGCTGCAGAACACAGCCCCCAAGCAGAGACACTGAGTCCTCAGTCCCCAATCCTGGTGCCACCCACACTGGCTGTGCAACCCTGAGCCAGTCACTTCTCTTCTCCCATTAACCACACAAGGATAATAATGGAGTCTTCCTGGGGTCAGATGTGCACACTGGTACTCAGCACATACCCTGGGCGGCATAAACAGTTCGTGTGACAGGATCAATCAGGGCGTTCTATCATGAGGTTCTCTGTGGGGTAGGATGAGATTAGAAGCAAAGTTGCCTCCTTTTCTCCTCTGGTTCCATTCTTCTCTCTGGCAGTCAGCACAGTTCACAAGTGTATCAGCTGAGGAAGCATCTCACAAACTCTCTTCTCTCTTACTTCCATGCCCTTTTGGCACCGTGAACTTGAAATCACTGGCATGATGAGATCAAGTCCTATTCCCTGGGCCTTGTCCATGTGATCTGATTTGGAAGCAGAGTCTTTGTGGGTGTGATTTTTTGAAGCGTCTGGAGATGAGAGTACGGTGGATTATCCAGGTGGGCCCTGAATGCCATCACAAGTGTTCTTAGAAGAAAGAGGCAATGGGAGAGAACACAGGCACACAGAAGCACAGGCGAGGTGAAGGCAGGGCAGAGAGAGATGTGGCCACCAGCCAAAGAATGTAGGCAGCTGCAGAAGCTGCATATGGTAAGGAACAGACCTCCCCTAGAGCATCCAGGGAGCACAGCGCTGCCCACACCTTGACTTCGGACCTGAGGCCTTCTGAACTGTGAGAGATCAAGTATCTGAGACCCTAAGCCACCTAGTTTGTGATATTTGTTACAGCATCCCCAGGAAAAGGATTTAGTGAGTGACGGGTGAGCCATTAGCATCAGCAGAACACAGAATTGAGGAGGCAGAAACCCGGCCACACTGTGTGAGGCGCAGGGCAAAGCTTTCCTAGATAATAAATCATTCAGACTGCTGCCTCTCTGCCTCTCCCTTTCTGTCTCCTTTCACTGTCTCTCCTTCTCTTCTTTGTTCCTGATGAAGTTGATCTGCCTACAAATCATCATCCTGTATGAACTTTTTAAAATTTTAAGATCTGGGATACTTGTGCAAAATGTGCAGGTTTCTTACATAGGTAAACGTGTGGCATGGTGGTTAGCTGAACCTATTAACCCATCACCTAGGCATTAAGCCCCACACGCATTAGCCCAGTATAAGCTTTGGTCTCCCTTTGGATGCCAGCTGATTCCTTTCTTCCATTGCCCGTGGGTTTCTGACTGCCCACAATTGCTAAAGCGAGTTGTATAGGCTGCAGGAACAGGTGCACAGGACTCTACGGCTTTCCCTGATGTGTCTTTTCTCTGCTGAGGTCGGACTTTTAGATGGCAATATTTTTTAGTTTTGCTGGGCCAGGAGTGTGTCCAGGAGGTGGAATTCAGCAGAAGCAGAAAGTTCAAGGGTGTGGAAGACAGCAGTTCAAGTGGCAGCTGCAAAGGGCTTTTCAACTCAGTGTTTTTTCAGCTTGACTTGCAAATAGAGCCTCAAAGTTCTCAGCTCTTAAAAATCTTCAATGTGTCCAGTCTCATAGCAGGAGGGAGAATTTGAAGATGGCCAGTGTTGCTGTTTTTCAGGCCCTAATACTTCTTTGTGCTCAGTGAATGGGCAAGTTATTCTGAGGAAGAAAATATATTAGAGGCTTCAGTGCTAAGTAATAATCAAATAGGTCAGGGGGTGAGCAGGCCTTCCACAGTCATTCACACAGGAAAAACATATTGAGGCTGGCCCCACCCTAAATCTCAGTGGAGAATAACTAAAACTATTCAAGAGTCACCTTACATCCACGGTGAGCCACATTGCCCTGATACCAGATGCTTTCAGGGCAACCTTGATCATGGGTTTTTGTCTAGTGCATCTTCATGCTGCAAGAAAACTCTGTGTTTAAGCGTCTCGGTCTCCCAGCAAAATGTGGCCAGTGGAAAGTCCAGATGAGGCCTTTTCAGTCTGGTACCCACAGCCCTAGCACAGGGCCTGCCACAAAATAGGCCCCCATACAGACTGGAGTTGTACAAAACGCATTGTTTGCAACACGTGGGCAGGATTTCTTCTTTCCTGCAGCAGACGATGGGACTGACCCATAAAAGCACATCTCATATTTGAAATGTATGAGATTCTTGGATAGTGCAAAATACAGTGTGTGCATTACACACTGAGGAGGCTGCTGCAGTGTCTCCAAACCCCTAAGGTCACATAGGCTGGGAGACTTTTAAGAGACCCTGGTACCACTTTTGTTTCTGCAGTTTTCATAAATTTCTTTTACTTGGTCATAGTCTCTGGGTGATACTTGGTGTAACAGACAACTATTACAGTACAAGATATCTGCTTCAGATCTGTGCAGCCCTCCTGGGCCCTTAGTTGGAGTGAATCAAAGCCCCTGCACACACATACACCTGTGTGCACCCTCTCAATTTGACATTCACCCATCCCTCTGCTTCCCTCCTTCAGAACCCTCTGCTGCTGGTGTTTTTCTGTTGGTTTGTTTTAGTTTGTTGCTTTTTTTAGAAAAAGATGTCTCACCATGTTGCCCAGGCTAGTCTCGAACTCCTGAGCTCAAGCAGTCCTTCCGCCTCTGTCTCCCAAAGTACTGGGATTGCAGGCGTGAGCACCACACCCAGCCCATCTCTGCTGCTTCTTGCTCATGGCATCATCCCTTTGGCTATCAAAAGGTAGCTCTCCTGGCCATCCCTTCGCAGAGGCCATAGTGGAAGTTTATAATTTGATCTTGGTTTTTTTCCTTTAGCTTTGTCCTTTCTGAAATTCTTCATTTTAGCCTAGATTCCTCTTATAATAGAGCACAGCGTTCCAACAGTGCTCACGGATGACACATTGCCTCAAAGTTGCCACCTCTGAGAGAGTGTAATATGTCCACCCTACTCATTCGGTCGGAGGGAGAATCTGATTCTTCTACCTGTTCTGCTGCTGCAAATGATAATAGCAACCACCACAACCACAGGCTCAGCAGATAACATGCCTAGCCCAGAGCTGCACGTCCTCTGCCTCTCATTTGCCCATCACAGATACCCAACAAGACAGACACCACTAGTATGGGCTTCCTGTTGTGGCTGTCATGAATTGCCACATATACATATTTATGGCTTAAAATATGCAAATTTATCTTCTTACCCTTGGGCCAGAAGTCCAAAATCAGTCTCATTGGGTTAAAGTCAAGGTGTAGGCAAGGCTGGTTCCTTCTGGAGGCTCCAGGGCAGAATTCACTTTCTTGATTTTTCCAACTTCTAGGGGTCACCTGCACTCCTTGCTTCCTGGCCCCTTCCTTGGTCTTCAAAGCCAGCAGTATAGCGTCTCCAGATCTCTTTCTTTGACTTCGGCTTCCCTGGTCACATCTCCTTCTCTGACTCTCCTGTCTGTCTCTTACAAGGACCTTGTTGGGCCCACCCACATAATCCAGGATAAGCCCCTCATCTCAAGATCTTCAATCACATCAATTAAGTTTCTTTTACCTTGTAAGATAACATGGTAAGATATTCACCGGTGTTGGGGATTAGGATATAGGGATGTTTGGGACTGTTATTTTTCTAACCATACTTTTATGACTGCCTTTGTAACTGTGAAGTGACTTTTGCAGCTCAGAGAGGCTGCCCATGTGCCCAGGCTCCTCAGTGAGTGAACTGAAGGCAGGATTTGAAGCAGGCAGGATTTGATCTTGGAACCTGGGCTCTAAACCACTACTACACCATATGCTCACCCAAGCGGTGCCTAAATGCCTATCTTCTTTGCCAGGCTCTCAGCAACTTGCAAGGAAGAGTCATATTTTAACTATCTCTTGAGTCTCACCAAGTGCATGGGAGAGATCCCAGGATATTGTTGAGGCTTAATATTGAGTTAAAATGGTAGTTGCCTCCCTTGTACAAATCTATTTAGACAACCTAGGGTTACTTTGTTTTTGTTTGTTTGTTTGTTTGTTTTTAAAAAGAACCATTTCACACTAACCTAGCTTTCATTCAAGACTTCTCTTCTGCTTCTTTGTCAAAAGTGGTGCTTCTGGGCCATGCCTCCCCCATCTTTTGATAACAACAATATTCTCAGAGAACACGGTGTCTTGGGCTGACTGTTACATGCAGTGACTCACTTAATCCATGCACCAACCCCATCAGGTGAAAACCATTACTGTCCCCACTTACCACCATTAAACCTCAGGCTCACAGTTGTCCAGAGAGGAGCAGCTGTTCAGTGGCAGAGCTGGGACTGCAACTGGGGACCCTCTGTCTCCTGTGGGCATGCTCCTAACCCTCTGAGTATTGTGAGTCTGGATGGGAGGCCAGTGGGGATTTATGTCAGATGGTGCCCTGTGGTTGTAACCAATGAAAACCAACCCAGACTTTCTTTAGCAAAGGGGAATTGATGAGTGGATCTCTCCCCTAACAAGAGGCTGGAGATATCAGCCTGGGGAGAGCAGGAGCTGTGATGACTCTGGAGCCCTGAAGCCGGCCCCAGGAGCTGGCTTGTAGCAGAGGCAGTGGAGTCAGGGCACTGCCACTCAGGGGCGGGACTCACAACCCAGATCCGAGGGAGCATCAAGTGCAGCTCTCTTGAGTCATGTCCATTGGCCCTTGGGGTGTGGGGAGCAGGTGCCTTTGCTCTCTCTCCTGCCAGGTGGTTTCCAAGAGAAGAGCATTCCAATCTGGAAAAGCAGTATTATTGTAGGGTAGAAATGAACACATGGGGAAGACCATTTAAAACCACGAATGAAACAGAGTATTCATACAGAATATGCCAGAAGCTCCTGGATCAAATCTCCTTTTGCTCCTTAAATATTTATTGAGCACCTACTGTGTGGCTGGCCCTGTTTCATTCAGGGGATATGAGGGTGAATCAAATGTGCATTGTTAAGTTTCATGGATCGAAGTTATCCCTTGAGTGGTGGCCTCATGGCTTGGAAGAGGTATTACAGCTGTCAATTGTGACATCCACAGTGGAGAGAAATGAATCCTGTCACATGGAAATGACTCTCCAGTTCCATGGGGCACAGATGGCCTGGGAGAAGCTACCCAGGCTGTGAGCCCAGACAGTCCAGAAGGCCCCCTCTTAGATCTCAATCCCAGCACATTTAATTTCAGTTCTGTGTGACCCTGATAGAGATCCTTCATCAAGTTTTATTCTTCATAAAAGATCCATTTCCATAGACTCATAAAGCAACTCCTTCTAATTCAGTGTTATTTTATAAATACTTTCATTGCTCGCATCAATCGCAGGCAGCCGACTTCCCAGCCATAAAACAACAGCTTGCAACATCACCATGTTACCCAATATGTATTTACTTATCAAGTTGGAGAACACATGTTTGCAAAATCAGCAACATTACAGCTTTACTAGCAATTTGCTGGCACTTTCTTCCCGTTGAACACGGAGTCTCAATTGTGTGGTATTTCAACATCCTGGCTCATTTGTATCTTGTAACTGCAGTAATCACCAGCACCCTGCAAACCTCGTGGAGTTCCTTGTTGATCATACCTGGAACTTCAGCCAGGTCACTCACCTAACAGGTGTGGTTCTGGAATCATCAATCATCTGTCCTGCACTACACCTCAAGGATATAGGTCCTACATGTCCCTTGGGCTTCTGGACCTAGCTCGAAGATGCCGCAGACAAGCTGTAGTGCAGGGCAAGGTGCTCAATAGCCACTCTGTAGGGAGAATTCTGGAAAATTATTCTACCTGCAAAATGCAATGTGAAATACCTAACTGACATGAACTATGTGGAGTTGAGTAGGGAAGTGGGGAGAATAAACCATACTTCCTGGGTTTGCCTCTCAGCTCAGCAACTTACCAGCTAGATAACTGTGCTGATGGGCAAGTGGTTTCACCTCCCTGGGCCTTAGCTTCTCTCTCCATAAAATGGGCTAATGACACCTGCCTCACAGGGTTTTTGGGATGATTAAATGCTTGCAGTGCCCTGAGTCATCTGCAGTGGCATGAACCCTCATAAAGGTTAGCTCCCCTTCACTCTCGCACCAACTTTCATATTCATTCAGGAAGATGCTTGTGTGTGTCCCTCTGAGTCCATACTCAGCCACTTGCCAGTAGTGATGATGGAGTGGTTATTTGACTTCCCCAAGCCTGATTATCTTTCTTTTAACATAGGGATGATCTGATTACTGATTACTGATCTGGCAGGGCTGTTAAAAGAACTATTTCTGGTGCACAGTCCACACGTGTATGTCCTCCTCCATGGAATTACTACAAAAGTCTCCTCATCAGCGCCCCCTATATTTTACACAGTCATAGGTGTTGGCCCATTTTACAGGTAAGGAAACTGAGCCTCTGTGAGGTTGTGTATGTTGCTCAGATCACATATCCAGTAAGTAAGGCGTCAGATTCTCCATCTGTTCACCTCCTATCATTCCAAGGGTTCCACTCTCAATGCCCCACACCAGGCCAGTAGAATAAAAATCTCTGGGGGAGAGTCTCAGACATCAAGAGTATTTTAAAATATCCTCAATGAGCAGCCGGAGTTGCAAGGCAATAGCCCCAGGCTATGTTTGCTCAACCATATTCTCATGTATGGCCCACATCTGGTGGGTCCCACCAGAAAAAAAAAAAAAGGGCAGGGGAAATTTAGCAGAAGTATTGCATTAAAAAGGAGCATGTAGCTTAGAATACAGCAAATTAAAGCAGAAATCAAGGAAATAGCAGTTCTCTAGTGTCTAAAGCAAGGTCAAGAGCTGGGAGCCAGAGGAGGAATAAACTGTGAAGCCAGCACAGGTCTCCCAGGACAGGGAATCCAGAGCTTAGGGCTGGAGAAGGCACTCCCAGAGAAGGTCCAACCCTAGCGCAGTCACTGTTTGACTTCTACCCAGGTACATCTTGCTTCTCACCCAGTAGGGAAACAACCGCTAGAGGAACCAAGAGTTCAATGAGCAGGTGCAGTTCTGGGGCCATAATGATGAAAAGGAAGGCATGCGCGTTGTTGCCTGATCACCTGAGTATAGGCACTGAGGCCGAGACACTGAGTGTCCAGGTGCCCCCCTGTATTTCCCAGGCCTTCCACCATCTGACTCCTGGCTCTTGACCACGACTGTCTGTGTGATTTGCAGAGCCCATTGTAAAATGAAAACTCAGGGTCCCTTGTTCAACAACAATTAAGAATGTCTAGAGGGTGACAACAGAGCACTAAACACAACAGAGGGGCCATCTGAGCAAAGGGCTCTGTGCGACTGCACAGGACACACATTCATGAAGTCTACCTGCTCTTGAACTTGCCTTAGACACCAGGTCTGGCTGCTGAACTGCAGGCAAGAGTGCTGTGTGTCATTTCTAACTGAAGCATTCAATGAGTCAGCAGGTGAGTTTGCATCTCTCTGCCCCTCCTGCAGCAATCAGGAAACCACATGTTCCAGGTGGCATGGCTATAAGATGCAAGGGTCTGGATCCCTAAGCCGCCACTTGGAGAGGGTCTGCCCCTTGAAGGGAACCCCCAAAGTGGACTGAACTTGAGTGAGAAATTAACATTATATGCTAAGCCATTGAAATGACAGGGTTGGACTGTTATCTCAATCTAGCCTAGCCTAATATAGTCTATTTTTTGTTTGTTTGGTTTTGTTATTGTTTTTGAGAGGGGGTCTCTCTCTGTCACCAAGGCTGGAGTACAGTGATGTGATCTCAGCTCACTGCAGCCTCCGCCTCCGGGATTCAAGCAATTCTCACACCTCAGCCTCCCCAGTAGCTAGGATTACAGGGACGTGCCACCACGTCCAGCTAATTTTTTGCATTTTTAGTAGAGAAAGGATTTCACCATGTTGGCCAGGCTGGTCTTGAACTCCTGACCTCAGGTGATCCACCCACCTCAGCCTCCCAAAGTGCTGGGATTACAGGCGTGAGCCACCATGCCTGGGCTATGGTCTGTGTTTTTAAAGAGCAAATTGCTGTGCCTTTGCCCTTAAATAGATATAAATGATAGGGACAATAAGCCCGTTGTTCAGAATTAACCTAGGGGTTCATTAATATTTAGTGTCAGTCAAGCATCAATTATTTACCTGCTTCCTACTCCACCTTTATCTTACCTTAAGCTGTAAAAGAAGAAAAATGATAAAAACTCATCTTTATTTATTCACTTATTCATGTATTTATTCACTTGTGCATTTGGCAAATTTTTACTAGACTCTTACTACATGCAAAGCGTTATTTTGGTGCCTTTAAACATTTTCGTATTTGTCAGATATAGAGCAGCATCCTTGACCTCTACACACTAGATGCCAATATCACACCCCCTGCCCCAGTTGTAACAACCAAAAGTATCCCCAGGCATTGCCAAATGTCCCGTACAGGGGCTAAAATACCCCTCACTGAAAACCACTGCTGTAAAGAGGACTAGACTTGCCATTTTAAAATCTCTGAAATTGGCTGGGCGAGGTGGCTCACACCTATAATCCCAGCACTTTGAGAGGCCAAGGTGGGCAGATCACCTTGGGCAGGTCAGGAGTTTGAGACTAGCCTGGCCAACATGGCAAAACCATGTCTCTACTAAAAATACAAAAATTAGCAAGGTGTGGTGGTGAGTGCCTTTAATCCCAGCTACTCGGGAGGCTGAGGCATGAGAATCACTTGAACCTGGGAGACAAAGGTTGCAGTGTGCTGAGATCGTACCACTGCACTCCAGCCTGCACTCCAATGACAAAGCGAGACTCTGTTTCAAAAAAACTCTTAAATTGGTTAAACAAACAAAAATACACCCACGGTGTCCTTTTGTTGTTTTTAGGAGTTTATGGAAAAATATATTTGAGAGTTACAACTACTCCAGGCTAATTCAATATAAAGATTTTTTTATTATTAGTTTGGAATATTAAAGACAAAGTTTCCACTTAAAATTGATTTTTGAAGTGGTTTTAGGCAAGATCATTTAATTCAGCATAGAGTATCCTATGTCTTTCAAAAAGAACTTCATAGGAATGATAAAAAGATTAAGTGGAATTTTTGAAGGGTGTAAGAAAAATATTACTGTAGAAATCTGGATAAAATGAAGAAATTAGGACAGTAAAGTGAATCATGATGGGGAGACCCCAGTTTTGGCCATGTGTTACCTAATATGTCATAAACAGTTCTTCAGCTTCATTAAACCATAGCTCACCAGAAAGAAGGGCAGACACTGGAGGTTAAACTGCAGTGAATGAAAACCTGAAATAATCACAAGGTGGTCCTGTTGCCATTATCTCTTTATCAGAATAAAAATAAACAACCTTTGAAAACAGATGGAGACAGTCATTGCTCAACTTGTCGTAACTTATTACATATTTGACTGTCAATTTATACTTAAAAAACCAACTAGCTCCAGGGAGACAAAGTAAAGTGGAGAGGAGAAGCGAAGCCTATTGCATTTCAATTCAAGCCTGTGGTAATTTCAGCGGCACGGAGACACTTAGGACTGCTTTTAAATGAAGTCAGCAACTGTCCCAAAATTTAAGGCATTCTCATTTTTAAGAGCAGCGTTGTATTCCTATGGGATGGCACTTCCTCAACTCAAGCCTGCATCAGGAGTATATATATATATATATATCTCATGCCCATTTATTCAGTGCTGTTCTCCCACAGGGTGAGAGCTCTCTGAGCCAGATCATTCTTGGACAGATGCATTTTCCTGTTCCAAACAGAGAGGTGGGAGGAAGAAGGGCAAGATGTTTCCAATGGATGTACCATTTTTTAAAGTTGTAATCTATCACTGGAGGACTCATCAACAACATTTAATTCATGCCTTTGGGGGAAAGAACGGCTCTACCAGTAGCCAAGATCAAAAGCTGGTGGGCCTCAGACCGAGGCCTGCCATAACCTCTTTTCTTTGGCCTTCCTAGTCCCACTCAATGATCTTTTATTTTTTAAATTTGAACTAGTATCTAACCTGTAAACATTTTGACAGTTTATACAAAAATTCGAATTCCCACCTTTTCTCAAAAACTCAAAAGGACTAGCTAGTCCAGGCTCATATTTCAGTCGTGCGGTAATTCCTTTGAGCTAAAAGGCAGCTGCTGCCTTAGGCAGGAGGCACACGCTCCAGTTTGCCATCATCCCCAACTCTCCCGATTGTCTTGAAAGCACTTTACTCAAGTGAAGCTACTTGTATGGGCACTGAGTGAGTAGGTGAGCTTCTCACTCCTGGCCCAGCTCCCACTCTGACCACAGAGATTCCCACCTTCGAGGCCAGTGGGACTGGGCTCCTATCAGAGGACCGACCAAAGGTCATAAGTATCTTCATCAAAACTCACATTACCAAGCACTTTCTGGATCAAATGCACAGCTGAGCCACCCTATGAAAATGTGGGAGGGGTCCTTGTGCTGGTGAATGACAACCCCTGGATAACTGGGCAGCCGAGGGACTGGCCCCCAAAAGGAGCAAGGGTTGCAAAGCCAAATCTCCCAGACCTTGCCTTAGGCCTAAGCCTGCTTCCGTCTTCTCCCAAAAATCGGACTGGAATCACCTCTTTGCCACTCTGCAGTTCCATCCTCCTACCCTCAGAGTATAGGGGCAGGGATTTCTTTAACAGTCTTCACACCCAGAGCTGAGAGCCAACCTCCTCCTCCCACCTGGCTGGCCAGTAGAGTGTTTTGAAGATGAGCAAAAAAAAGGGGGGAAAAAAAAAAGTGAAAGATGAGGAGTGGCTTCCAATTGGACATCCCCTCAAATGAAAATAAAGCCAGTCTGAAAAGCAAATGTAGGCCAGTGGGAAAATGAGACATTATTTACGATTCATCACATGGGTGGCTTTCCAGGAACGCGTGCCCTGCCAAACGTGGGCTGCCTCTGGATCCCTATCAGGCTGGTTGGTTATCTTTCATCAACTAGTCATTCGACACTTTCCCTATCAATTGCTGTCTACTCAAGAATGTTGACATGACCAGACGAAGGGGATGCATGCATGCGTGCACTCAACAGAAGTGTCTAGGCTTGTCTAAGGGAAGAGAGGAGTTGTTTCCTGATGAGATTTTAAGTAACTCCTGCTTCCATAGATCCTGAGAGTGAGTCCCAGAAGTAGTATGTCTTAAGCCCTAAGTGGTTGGGTCCCACAAGACATTTCCCTCGTCATCATTGCACTCAGCAGTGGGTCCTCACAGAACTGAGTTCTAAATTGTGAGAGTCAATTAAAATAACAATAAAACTTACATTTCTCCATTACTTACCATCATCCAGGTATTGGACTGCATATAGATTAATTTGTACATTCTCAAAGGGGGCAATATTACTTCTAAGCAAGAGAAAATTGGTCATTAGGAGAGTTGGATTTAACATATTAGATGTATTAGATATTACAATGGTTTGTGCCCTGCAAGGGCCATAGCGCATAAATAGATATACAGTATATCTATAGAATTAACATTTTGTGATGGAGTGAGAGGGTGTCAAGTAGAAAAAATGTCTAAAAATGTTCTTGGGGGAAGGTGTTAATGGAAATACAAGAGGTTGAGAGAACATTGATCCACTCAGTGCCTCTAACAACCCATGAGAGAGGAGCTGTTTTGTCAATGAAAAGTTGAGGCGGGGCGTGATGGCTCACATCTGTAATCCCAGTACTTTAGGAGGCCAAGGTGGGCAGATCGCTTGAGTTCAGGAGTTCAAGACCAGCCCAGGCAACATGGCAAAACCCCATCCCCATCTCTATGAAAATTAGCTAGGCATAGTGATATGCACCTATAGTCCCGACTACTTGGGAGGCTGAGGTAGGAGGATCGCTTGAGCCTGGGAGGTCAAGGCTGCAGTGAGCTGTGATCACACCACTGTGCTCCAACCTGGGAGACAGAGAGCAACCCTGTCTCAAACAACAACAAAAAAAGTTGGGGTTTAACTGCCCAGAGAAGCCCAGTGGGTGAGGCCCGGGCTTAAAACTAGACAGCCCAAGTCCTTAGCCGGGCCACCGGCTTGGTTCTGCTTTGGTTTTGCACACTGAGGTCTCTCTCTTTGCTGTTGAGGACTGTTAGGAGAGAACTGGCTCATGTCCACCTGCTTGGTCAGGAAGCAATTTTAGATTGGTGGGTTTGGGGCAGTCAGTTGAGTGAATGGTCGTGGGCTGTGTCCCAGGCACTAAAGTCACATTTGCAACAGTTCTCACATCGGCAGTCTGCTGCGCGTGACCAAGAGACATGTCTACATCTGAAAGCAAAACTTGGCCTGCAGGGTGACCACCTCATTCTGGTTTGCCCAGGACTGTCCTGGAATCCCCTCAGTCCTGGGAGAACTATCTCGTTCTCATTTGGAACCAGGAGGCCCAAAACCTTCAAACTGAAGGATCTTCAATGGAAATTTAGTTTCCGATGAGAATCATTCCAACTAGATATATCCCAAAATGTTAGAATTTAAAATAGCGGCTTCTGCATCTGTCTCACCTGGCTCAGCACCCTCAGCTGCTGCTGGTCTAAGGCTTGTCTTCTGTTACAGGGGCAAACACACAAGTAACGTGGTGCAGTGCAGGATCCATGACCACATTCTCCTTTGAAAGCTCAACTGTTAGATCATTTGGTCACAGAAACCATCATTTGGGTGGAATTAGAACTCACTGCCTCCTCTAGTGAGTTTGATGCTTGACAATTATGTGCTATTTCGTTACATCAAAGAGGTTCACCTGGTGACATCTGCCATCTCTGCTCATGTTTGCTTTAACATCACACTTCTCCCTGGAAAGCACACGGTTGCCCTAACTGTGCTATCAGAAATCCGGTGCTGAATATAGATCTGAATGTCTATGTCTCAATACATGATTCGCTTATAGGAATAGCATTTTGCAAAAAATGAGCCTGACACTTTTTGATCAGGCAAAGGAAATGTTTAGGGATGGAGTCAAAGAAATGTTAAGAACAGAATAATTTTGTCACTGTCTTTTGGAGCATCCCCATCCTTGCGGCTGGCCGAAAATCCTCCATCACTGTGAGATCTGCACTCTCCTTTCTCAAGGGTTTGGCTGTGCTTGAAGTCACAGGAAAGCAAAACTTCAAAGCTGGCTTTCAAGGTCAAGAAACCAGGCGGCACTTGCTTTAATCAGAGAGCTGCAGTCAAGAGGAAGGGGCTACCTGGCCACAAGGAAGCGATCAGGCTTGCTAATCAGCCCGTCAGGCTGGCGGCCGTGTCCTTCAACAAAAGAAAATGACGGCCCGACTTGAGACTTTCAACCAGCAACCTGGGATGTTTTTTTCCCACTTTGGAGGAGCCGCTGCTAGTTCATCTGGCTCATGGAGTGACAGGGTGATTATAATTTATTTTGACACTCAGGAGAATATTGTGACGGGGGAAAAGTCAGAAATGTACTATGTGGAAGCCCCAGTGCGTGTCTATCGTATAATTATCCTTTCTCTGCTGTCTGGAAACACAAGACAAGCCCGGATGGGAAGCTGCCTGGGCTGGTGAAAACAAAGTGGTGGACATGGACTCCAGTGTGTGGGACTGCATAAGAGGAGAGGTACAGGCATCACCCACAGGCAATTGGAGCAGGTACACTGATGCCCACCTGCTGCATGTCAGCCTTGAGCATAGCATTGATGTGTGACCCAGGAATCCCATTTCAGCAAGGACCTCCAGGGCACCTTGAACAGGAAGCTCAGAGGCAGTTGTGAAAAATCTCCAGGCACATTGCTTAGTTGTTCGTTCTTCTTTGAAGACAAGTTATTAGTGGCTCTGGTCAGTGTGGAGTGAGGCAACACTACAGTGAATGGCAAGAAGGCAATTCAACTCAAAGAACACTGATGAAGACGTACTGCGTGTCAGATATTGGGCTTACAAAATGAATAAAAGAGTCTATACCGTCCAAGAGCTCACATCTGGGACCATGTGGCCTATCACGAAAAGATAGACAGTTCTGAGATAAAGAGGTTCCATCAACAGCAAAGTTTGGCGAGTGCGGCAGCATCCACCCGCTCTTGGAGATTGACGCTGTAAGCGTGCTTAATAAAGGCATTGAAAAGTCCTCCAGGGAAACACTGCTTCGCGGTGTTTGTCACATATTTCCCAAATCTGTTTCTCCACTGAATCTATGAAGCCAGAGTTCCTCGGAACCAATTTAGGGAATGCTGGTTTAGGGAGTT
Source organism: Theropithecus gelada (assembly GCF_003255815.1). Classification (NCBI taxonomy): domain Eukaryota; kingdom Metazoa; phylum Chordata; class Mammalia; order Primates; family Cercopithecidae; genus Theropithecus; species Theropithecus gelada. Next base: position 41,139,166 of record NC_037688.1, read on the forward strand.
TATCCAGCCTTTGCAGAACACGGAAGTAAGGAAACCATGATCCAGCCTCCAGAGGAGGTACTGGCAAGGGCCAAGCATTGCACTCAGCAGATAGGCTGAGGTTCAGAGTAAAGCCTGGTCTTAGAGGCAGACTAGAGGACCACGTGGAGACATGGTGTAGACTACAGAATGTGTATATGCACACGTGTGTGTGTTGACGGTTGTTGTGATAGCCACAATAGAAACCCAGATCTGCACGATAAGACCATGGGCAGGGTGGAAGGGAGAAGGGACCTTGTAAGAGAGAGGGCTGTCCTGTCACCCTTTGTCCCACATTCTTTGCACAACTTAATCCTAGTCTCCTGTATTTTAGGCCTTTGCCTGCACTGCCATAATTGGCTCAGAAGCCAGGACAGAGTTTAATACTACAGGGCAGCTTCTCTGAACACTAATGTACTAGGCACTGTACAAATAGGTCATCCCATGAAATCGTCACAACAAGCAAAGAGGAATGTTGAAAACGGGGAAACTGAGGCTCAGAGAGAGATGAATACTGTGGCCGTGGGCACACAGCTTCTAAAGACTTGAACCCAGATATGTAACCTCAGAGTCATTGTTTTCAATGCTGCAAACCTATTTACGTGACTTATGCACAATGCGGTTCCCACAGAGGCGCGATTTCCTCCAAAGTAAATCCAGTGATGCATTCGTGTCTGGGTTGAGACAAACACAGGGCTGAAGACCGACTTCAGTTGTTCTGTAAAAATCCATTAAAATAAAAAGCATTTTCTGTGTATGCTTGGGAATATTCCAGGATAATTTTGTGTTATATCGTGTTGTCAAATCTGTAAACAAAAAGATATCCTCAGTGAATTTCCTGGTGAAAACTAAAGACTCATCAACCTGAGAGGTCTTTTTTTTTCTTCCTCTAATCATTTTAATGCATATGTCAGTTGCAAGCCATGATGACTTCATTTTTATACCCTCTATGACTTCAATTAAAGGCAGATTAAATAGGGCACAAATCCAATCAATCAAGCATTCATTAGACATTAACTAGGTGCAAGGCCCTGGGTCAAGTGTACTTAACCAGAGACTGGTGTGGAATTGATGGGGTTAAGGCTTCCTTCTATGTCTTTGGCCACACGGAGCTCCCTACAGCAAATCCCTGGGTAAGATCGCAGGCCTGAAATCTGCCTCTGATTTCTGATGGGGTAATTCTCAAGTTTGCCTAGATTAGGAAGGTTAATATGTGTCACATTTCACATCAGTTTCCGTAGACTGCGAGTGACGGCCTAGACCACTGTTTGATATCACTGGTTCTGCAGCATGGTCAATGGGAGACAGAGCCATGTTGTTGCTGCTGTCTTCCAGAGGCAAGGGGGCTGCATAGGCCAAGAATGTGCTTTTTGGGCGCTGAACCTTGAAGCTTGCCCTGAGACCGTTTCTCAGGGCAAAGAAACAAGGTGGATAGGAAGTGTACCTTGAAGCATGTGGCTGGATGGCACCATTGGTGAAATTAACCGAGACTGCTTAACAAATCAATCGAACATTGAGGGTGGCCAGACCTTCCTTGTTTATCTGATCAGTCAGGCCTAATGGCTGATAATCTAATTCCAGTGGTGAGGGAAAAAAAACTGGCTTTGATGATTAGAGAAGCATTGTTACAGAAGAGAAAGCAATACTGGGTGGTGGTAAAACCAGATGAATTCTATCTTTCCTTTAGGCCTCAGTGTTTTCTTCGTATGAGTATTCCTGCTTCTTTGATGAACATACATCAGCTGCTTTGATCTCTTCCGGTTAGGTTACACTTTGAGTCCAGACAGATTCAAAATCAGAAGATGAGGCCTTACATTTGTAGAAGAATATATTGGGATAAAAAGTTATAGTTAGGCAGGATGCCCTAAGCCAAATATGATAGCAGTACAATTGCTATTGTCAATCATCAAAACCAACAGGCATGTTTTTATGGGTACTTATAATTATACTCTTTGTAAATTAAATTTTAATGGCCAAAGCAATACATTCACCTTGTAAAAATAAACAAAATGTTATAGATGAGGCCAACATCTTTCCCGATGACCATGCCAAATCCCAATCCCCTCTCTTCTTCTCCACATTTAACCACCATCACCAGAAAGAAGTTCTCGTTATAGACCTTGTTCTATGCACTTGTAAACTGTACCTGTAAAACATGTGAATACAGTATTGTGGCATGTTCCGTGTGTAAGCAAGTTCACAGAAATGATATCACTATCATCCTGTGGGTAAGGAAAGTTAAAATGTGTTTTAACACATCAGTTTCTGTATACTTCAAGTGGCTGCCTGGACCGCTGTTTGAGAATGCTGATTCCATGCCGAGGTCAATGGGAAACAGAACCATGCTGTTCCTGCTGCTCTCCAAAGGCAAGGGGCTGCATGAGCCAAGAATGTTCTGTTCTGGTGCTGAACCCCGAACATTCCTCAACCTGACATTTTTACTAAATAGTATATCTTGAAGAGTTTCCCACATTAGAACCCATTAGATCTACAATCTTTTTAAGCTGCTGTAAAATATCTCAGTGTGAGAATACTATCATTTTAACAATTCCCCTGTTGATGAACAGCTAGGCTGTTTCCAAATTTTTCACCTAGACAGATAATTCGGCTAGAAATTTGTTTGCACAGGTCCCTTGTGGACACATGCAGTTGTTTCTGAAAGTAGATGCCAAGGAGGTGAAGGCATTGTGTTACTCTTTGCTGTCCAGTGGTCCTTGACAGCGGATATACCCGTTTCCCTTTATATCAGCTGCATGGGAGGAAGACCTATTATCTGACACCCTTATCAATCATTGACATAACCTAACACTCCACATGCTTGTTATAGAATCAGGTCCTGTTTGTGTGACTCTTGCTTGTTTGTGAGTGAACCCAACCGTGGTACCCTCATTTTATATTGGAAGTCCCTAAAATAACACAGCTGCTACATAGTAGGTACACATTAGGTTTGCTCTCGTTCCCTTTAACTGGAATGTCTTTTTGCTTTGAGGTCCCTTCTACCTGTTCCTGCCTACTCTCTTCTTAGGTGTCTGCATCAGACACCTTTGTGCAAATCCCAGACTCGATGAGGTTGTTTGCCTCTGTATTCATAACACCCTCTCTCAATGTACCTGATAGGTCTTATGCTTGTTATATGTTTATCTCTTCTACTGATTTCTGAGCTCTTGCACGCCCGGGAACATGCCTCTTTGTACTCTTGTTTCCCCAACACCCAGCTCAGGCGCATAGAGTTGGCATTCAATAAGAGCTTTAAAAATGAAGGCCATAGCTAGGTGTGATGGCTCATGCCTGTAATTCCAGCACTCTGGGAGGCTGAGGCAGGTGGATCACCTGAGGTCAGGAGTTCAAGACAAACCGGGCCAAAATGGTAAAACCCCATTTCTACTAAAAATACAAAAAATAGCTGGACATGTTAGTGCACGACTGTAATCTCAGCTACTCAGGAGGCTGAGGCAGGAGAATCACTTGAACCTGGAAGGCGGAGGTTGCAGTGAGCCGAGATCATGCCACTGCACTCCAGCTTGGGTGACAGAGTGAGACTCTGTCTCAAAAAAAGAAAAAAAAAAAAAAAAAAAGAATGTCCCTGTCGCAAAGCCACGTCCACAGTGGAATGAAAGCCCCTGAAAATAAACAGTGTATCAACAGGGAAAAATTAAGCGGTCAGTCTGCTGTACAGCAAATATTTTTTTTTTCTTTATTTCAAGTCTTTCCATGGGATGGAGCAGGGAACGAAAGGAGGAAGAACAGCTGAAACATAGCAAAGCTTAGGAAATACTTTTCTTTTTTAATTTGGAGAGTGATTGGCACACTGCTGCATTGCTATTGCCCAGGTGGGGAAGGGGCTCTGACCGTTGCTGACCCATTGATAACCATTCCCTGCCTTTCTGTCCTGCCCCGATAGGGACCACGGTGATGCGGATGACAGCCTTTGATGCAGATGACCCAGCCACTGATAATGCCCTCCTGCGGTATAATATCCGTCAGCAGACGCCTGACAAGCCATCTCCCAACATGTTCTACATCGATCCTGAGAAAGGAGACATTGTCACTGTTGTGTCACCTGCACTGCTGGACCGAGAGGTGAGCTGAAAAGAATACGCTTTCTTTTTCACGGGAACAGAATGTGGCTTCATGCAAGGGATGATGTGGGGCTCCAGTCAGTGGCTTTTTATACTGTAAAGGCAGAAATCAGGTGTTTACCGTGTTTTGGTGGGGAAAATCTATAAAGGGAAATGGGATATTATGTGACCCCAGAAAACACATGCTCTAAAAGGCTAAAGTGCTTGGAACTGTTTGTATTCACTCAACCTGATACCTGTTTCCTCAACAGCCACTTATTCTCTAGGCCCTGGTGATTCCAGACTCTGCCTCTAGCCCCTGCTTTGATGCTAGAAGGGAGAGGGAAAGACGAGGGAAGGAGGGGAAGGGAAGGGAGGTGGCTTCGTCCAAGATCACAGAGGCTGTCCCTGCTGCAGAGTCAAATGGCCATGACTCCCTTCTCTAACCCTTTGCTGCAGGCATCCTGCGTTCCTCCTTGAACCCCTCTCTTCCTCCATCTCTGTTCTCGTCCCTTTTGGCTCTCTCTGCGAAATCTCCTCCGTCTCCTGGGTCACATGTCACAAACAGGTGACCCCTGGACCAGTCAGTCCACATGCCTGCTCTTTGGTTTTGCCCACGGTGTTTTACAGCTTTTAGAATTAGTTGCCATATCAAAATATTTAGATTTCGTATTTCTGTTTTAAAAATGCCAATTTCCAGTTTTTCTGGAAATCAGAAATCCTGGAGACATCAGGTCCACTTTCCACACATGCACCATCGTTGATGTGAGGTGTGATGCTCCAGTGGATCCAGGGTCTGCTGCCCCCTTCAGATGACACATGTGCTCCCACCTCGATTACATTTCCACCTGCATGGGCCCCTCTGGCCCTGCCCTTTCCTGAGTTTGAGGTCCACCCTGTAGCTTACCATAAGCTACCTTAAGTAGAAGACCCTCGCAGCCCTCCAGACTCAGCATCCTTAAACCAACTCGTGGATTCCTACCCATTCTTCATTCTCCATCCAACCTAAGCCTGCTCCTATTCTGCAATTCCCTGCTCCTGACATCATCCCACAGGCATAGCACCTTGGAGTTGTCCTTGACCTTCTGCAGGAACCATCCGCTCTGTGGTAACTGCTAGGCTTCCCTCAGGGGCTCTGTGCAATTCCCCCTCAGTGTTTTTGATGAAATAAATCCATGGTTCGGAATGTCGTTTCCTCTGCTTTCTCCTCTCTTACATGCTGTAGTTTCTCAAGAGATTCTGGATTACATCATCCCTCCCTAAGAAGCTGTCCTCATCCACCTGATTCTTCCACACTCTTGTTCTTCCTCCCATCTCTGACTACCCTTGCCTGTCGCCATCCTATAGAAATTGGCATGTGCTAATTAAGGTTGTCATTTGTCTCTGAAGAAGATTCTCTTTCTCTTGGTCTAGGCCTGAATTGTCCAGTACAGTAACCACTAGTCACATGGGGTTATTGCAATTTTAAAGTATATTAACTGAAATCAAGATGTAAAAATCAGGTTCTCAGTCACATAGGCCACACTTCAAGTGCTCAGCGGTCATACGTGGTTGGTGGCTATTGTACTGGACAGTGCAGACCTAGAACACTTCCATCACCCCAGAAGGTTCTACGGGGCAACAATGGCCTAGACTGTACGTTTCTTGACAACAGAGACTGTGATCATATGCATGCTTGTGTTTCTACTGCCTAGCATGGTTGAAGCACTCCTGAAAATCCTAATTATATGTTTGTTGGCATAGAGGGAAAGAAAAGTAAAAAGAGTTGGAAATAAAACGAAGATCTTACATAAGCAGTGAGAAACAGAAGCTCGAAATAGGTAATTATTGAAAGGGAGAGAGAGAGAAAGAAATTTGCGTTGAAACTCTGATTGTCCTTTGGAAAATGTACTTGTTTCTAGTTAAAGAATAGGGAAGTAGAAAAAGTAATGAGTCCATTTCCTTCATTTCATCTCCCATTCTCTTTCCAACCTTCTTTTTTTTTTTTTTTTTTTTTTTTTTTTCCTGAGGCAGAGTCTTGCTCTGTTGCCCAGGCTGGAGTGCAGTGGCACAATCTTGGCACACTGCAACCTCCACTTCCCAGGTTCAAGCAATTCTCATGTCTCAGCCTGCTGAGTAGCTAGGACTACAGGTGCCTGCCACCATGCCTGGCTAATTTTTTATATTTTTGGTAGAGATGGGGTTTCACCATATTGATCAGGCGGTCCCGAACTCCTGACCTTAGGTGATCTGCCCACCTCGGCCTCCCAAAGTGCTGGGATTACAGGCATGGGCCACCGTGTCCAGCCAACCCTCCCTATTTTTGTGGCTGACATATTTTCTTCTTTTGGAGGCCAGAGATGACTTCCCAAGGCTCTCTGTTGCCCACTTGGCATGTGCGTGCACGTGTGCGCGTGCGCGCGCGTGCACACACACACACACACATACACAGACACACACACGCCAGCTTTCCTATAATCCTTAATGCTCCCGAAGCTTCTCGCAAGATCCTTTCACAGGAAAAAGATGAAGCATGGTGATTTCTCCATTTCAGCTTCTCTTTGTTCTGAGAGAAAATATTTTATAAGTCTCTATATATAAATCAAAGTGATAATGTAGTAAATTATCCCATTTTAAAAGTTTATTTTAGGGGACAAATGTGTTTTCAGCTCATGATCTTTTCATTTGGGCTTTCATTAAGTTGTAATAAGTATGTAATTATGGGAGTTGAATTAAGCATTTCTAGTCACAAAACATAAACAGGCCCCCGAAAAAGATCAACGCAATTTAACCAAAATTGGAAAATCAATGAAAATGAATAAAGAGTATCACTCTTCCGTGAGGGTTTCCAGAGTTCAGTGCTGATCCAGGCAACATCAGTGCAATCCAAAGGAAAGAAATGTCCCTAATTTTAGGCGAGCCTTGGCTATTTCCTTGTGCTGTGATAAGCTTCACTTCAGCATGTTTGCTGAGGAGGTGGAACGTGACTCTAAGTTCTTGTCTTTGAGGGTAAAAAGCTTGCACATCAGATGTCCAATGGAGTTTCCCAGAGTTTGCAATGTTTTCCTCTCACTGAGGCGCGGCACTTTTTGTAGGATTCACATGGATGCGATAGTTTCTTCAGCAGGTTTGTGGGATTTTATTATTATTATTATTTCTGAAGACTTTCTGAGAAGGCCTGTCTTAGATGTGGTTTTAAAGTCTACTTCTCAGCCTGCTGGGCAGAAAGAACATTTAATACAGTGTTTTGCAGCATTCATTCAAGAAAGTATCCCATTTGGGACCCTGTGGACTTTGAGATGATTCAAGTTGATTTTAAGGTGTGTTACCTTGTCTCCTGTCTTCACTGGCAGTATCTCAAATTGCATGTTGGAGCAATAAATATAGTGAGTGCAGGCATTTCTGTCACAAACTCCTTCAAGAGCAGGAGCTGCAGAAACCACAGCCACCCACTTCCCCCAAGCACGCGCACACGCGCACACACACACACACACACACACACACACACGCAGAGCTCACAAGCACCTCTGGCTCTCACCTGAACGAGGGACAAAGCAAACGTGTGTTTCTTGGCTTGTTGGGAGTGGATGCTCTGGAAGCCCATTGGGTGACAGGAGCTCAGTTGACACAATAACCATTTTTCATCTTTATTTTCCATTTAGTCCATTTCCTTTCTTAAGTGCGTCTACCAAAGAGGACCCCAGCAGCGAGTGTTTCACCAAGGGAGAGACAGATGATGCAAGATGAGTGGGGAGGTGGCAGGCAATGGGAATTTTCTTTGAATCTGTCTACCTAATCACTGTCCCTGCCTTTTACTTATTTACTTCGTAACAAGGCTTGTAACTGAGGATAGTCACGTAGGGCAGTGGAGAAATGACCCTTACTTTGTTGTCACTTTGGTTGTCATCCTTTCTTCTTCCCACCCTCCTCCCCTCCCAGGATGTCTCACCTGAAGCCAACTGAAGCAGGTGCCCTCATCTAATCTGCTCCTCTCCTGCTCCAAGGATTGGCAGCCACCGTTCTTGAAAGAGTCCATGGCCTCTCTGCCTGCACTCACCATAGTCAATGCTCAAACATGCAATTTGCAGGATGATATTTGGCTTTCCCATGACATATTCCCAGTGCCTAGCACATGAGACATGCTCAAAGAAATATTTATTGAGAGATGAAAGGCAGGAAGGATGTGAGGAAGAGAGCGTGATTCACACTGGCTTGAGGGCAGGTGAACTGGCCATTTCTTCCCCCTCCATAAGCTCAGCATTAATAGATAGCAAGTTTCCCCAAGACATGTGCATTTTCCATTACAAGCTCATCCATTTACTTGTTCGGAAACCCTACCAGAACATACACTTCCGGAAGAAAGGGACCTTGGATTTCTGTTCTGTCTCTCTATTCCCATTGCCAAATATAGCACCGGATAAATAATAGGCACTGGGTCAAGATCTGTCAGGTTAGCAGGGTGGATGAGCGGATGACCTGGGCTCCTTAAGTTTATATTATCTCAGAACATTCTGCAGGATCCACATTCTAGCATGGATATATAAACAGAGGAAGTTACTTTATTATAGTTGAAAGCTTAGTCTTACCCTTGTGCAATCATCCAGTAATCTAATTTATTCACTTTATGTTTACCTTCTGCAGGAACTGCTTTAAAAAATAGTGCCTTGGTCCACTGGGTGAATAGGATGGACGGGAGGATCTGTGCCTCTTGCTTAAGTGTTTGGGGAAATGTTTGCAGAAAATAAGAGCCATATATTCTAGTAAATGAAATTGGGTTCATTTGGGGCACTGTTTTATTATTTTCTATAGCCATACTTAGCTCCTTGTTTCTGGCATCTCTGTCTATGTTTTTAAACTATGTCTGGCTGCACTACAAAATAAAATCAGATAAAGGTCTCTAACGTTTGATAAATGGTTTATTTAGTTGATCATCTTGGCTGCTAGACTGAAATTCATCTGCTGAAATCTGCCAACTTTCTGAACACAGCCACAATTTGCAACTACTCAGAATAGCTAATGGTCAGGGTTTTTTTTTTTTTTTCTTTTTTAATGGAAATAGTTTCCAAAATAGACTCTTAAAAAGCAATCTTAACATTTACATTGAGAAAGTATCATTAGTCTTTTTAAGGGGTTTGAGCGGAGCACTTTTCTATCTTTGTTTGAATTTGCCTTTACCTCATTATCTATTATCTTCCAGATACTCTAGGGAAAGTGATAGCCTGCCCGTGAAAATGTACATACAATAAAAGATATTAGGGCTGTGAATGCAATTTATTTTATATTTTCAGCTGGTAAAGCATTTTCTGAAACTTTATAATGCTCAAATTTTTAGGCCAAATGTAAAAACAGAGAGAATTTCTTTCTTTCTTTCCATGGTAAGTGTTACATAAGGACTTAGTCTTAGATTTATGTGTATTTACTTGCTATGAGACATTCAAGAGTCCTTGAATATGTCAAAGAAGAAAACTGAAGAATGTTAGGGAGAACATCCTATGCCATCTAGTCAATGAATTTGGATGTGTAGCTGCAAGTCCAAAGAGAACTATATGTTTGGTCAAAATGATCCACATTAAGATATTGTCATATAGCATGCATCTCCAGAAACATACTAAAGAAATCTGTGAAAATGATGATATCAAATCAAGCTGCCAGAAAAGAATAATGGTAATAAAGGATAATGTTTCCTCCAATGCCTTCAATGAAAGATAGAGGTAGTAGTCATACTCTTAGGAAAATAAATGTTTTTAGGCCTTTCTGATTTAATGCTAATACTTTTCTCATTATCATCATGTTTAAAACATTGGCAGTAATTACACACAATTCAATCATGCTGTCAGGAGTATTATCTTGCTTTGTTTTGGTGGGTGGGACCAGAATTATTCAGGTAGCATCCTCACCATTTCTTCGAGCTATTTACTTATAAATATTTCTGTTGGGGTAATTTTCTCCATTTTTTTTTATCACTTGCTGCTGTGAAAATTGAGAAGGAAAAAGTAGATGTAAATAAATTGCCTTATTATTTTTAAAAGAATGCCTTATTCTTGCAAATGAAACACAGCTAACCATCCTATGCTAATTGCACTTGCTCTGTTGTTTCAGCAAATAAAGTAGAATAGGACATTCAACAGGCAGGATGCTAAGTCCTGGGGTCTGAAATTTAGTTCCGTGAGTGCAGGCCTCCTGCTGATGGCAATGGGGATTGGTGGGGGCATTAGAGATGGGAAAGGCCAGGGTCTTTATCTTTTGGCTTCATTTGCTCCTCCACTCTGGATAAATTCTTAAAGAAGACCTTGATGAGTCTCAGGACTCCACTGGTAACCCTAACCACTTCCCCCATCCCTCTAAGTGTGACCTGTCAATCCATTAAAGCTATGACCATGACAAGTCTCTTAGTATGACCTCAATTTCTACGACTGTGACTAGTCTCTTAGTATGACCTCAATTGAGTCGAAACTTGGCTTAAAGAGAAATGGGCCAAGGGCATAGCCTACCTGTGGTTTTTTGTTGTTATTGTTTTTGGTTTTTTGTTTGTTTGTCAACTATGAGAACTCTCTAAACCTCAATTTCTTCATCTGCCACAATGAGAATAATCACAATCCCAATCTCATTGGCTTATTGGAAAAACCAAATTAGATGTGCCAAGTACTAGCATGATACTTATCCATAAGCACTCTGTAAATATTAGTAGGTATTAGATGTTTTCATGATTGACAACGAAATTGGAGAAGCAGAAAGAAGTTGGAGTGTCTCCTACAGGAAGTACATTTACACTTTGCCCACACGGTAGAGACTGTGGCAAGTTTTTTTAAATTGTGTGAAACACCGAGGTAATCCAGCCCACAAAATTCAGTAATAAAATAAGTATTGAGCACCTACAAATGTCTGCCGAACTCATGGTGCTGGATATCAGGATGCAAAGACTGAGCTGCCTGCGTTGGAGGGAAAGCAGATATGTCACCAGCACACACATGCAAACATGTGCTGTTCAAACCAAACCCTGATGGAGGAGTGGAAACCTGGAGTGCGGAAGCAGAAGGAAGGGCATCGTGGGGAAAGGAATGGCATGGACAAAGGCATGGCATATTCACATGCTACTTAAAGGCTCCAGAGTTGAGGCTATGGTATAGAGAGATATCAGAAAAGGGCAGGGAATTGGAACAAGGTTGCAAAGGGCTTCTAATGTCATTCAAAGGATTATAGCTATATCCTACTGTAAATGGGAAACCACCATTATTTAAACATTAAACATAGCTCTGTTAAACACAGCATTTTCAGAGCTGTGGCTTGGACAGAAAACTAGTTAAGCTAAAGGAGAGGTCATCAGTGGCAAAGTTCGGGCATTTTGGAGACAGGTTGAGACTGACAAGTTGATTCTCAGAGATTTCTAGCCTGATGGAGAGAAGAGATGAGGAGTTACCACTTGAATCTAAATTCTGAGCTTGTTAAATAGATAAATAAACATCTGTCCATAGGTATTTTCTTTCTTCTGTTCTTGGGCTTCTGAAAGTATCAGACAATCAGTAGTTACTGAACACATGTTGAATCAAGAGACACTTTATCGTGAAGAAAGATTCATCTTTTTAGATTTAACAAATGTTTAATTCTCTAAGATATTTCTTTTCTTTTTTGTATTTTATATGGTAAAGATAACTTAATATGCAGAGTGATGATGAATTTAGAGTACTTCTCTTTTTTGTCATTTTAAATTTCTTCATTTTATTTTATATGAAGTACCCTAAAAAGCTAAAGAATGTTTTCATTTTTGGAAAAAGTTGTTTTCGAGAGCTGTTTATTTTTCTTTATCAGCCAAAAACTATGATTAGTATGTTAATGCAGGTTTTGCTTCATCAACAGATTTTCCAGTTATTGAACTTAAATAACATTGTTCTAAACCCCAAATCCTCTAAATCCCTGTCATCAGTGAAAGAGGTAACCTCTAATTTGGAAAGAATATCTAGTTCAGTTCTGGTTTCAAACCAGCAGAGAAAAATAAGAAAAATGTTGCTCTTGCCATATGGAGAATGACCATCATTTAAGGAAAGAAAAGTTGGTTGAGAGTCTTTGGGAAGTAACTGTTTTGTATTTCCTTTAATGTACTCAGTGTCCAGCACAGGAACTGGGTGGTTAGAACAGCTGCAATATGGTTCCACTGGAAAGCAGTTTGCAGAGAGGCAATCAAAAAGCTACCACACTTAGATTAAGGCAGACTAATGATAGACCATTTCAACACATGATGACATCTCAAAATGCCTGGGATCCACACTTTTTTCACTTTTGTTTTAAGGGGTATCTCATTTGCTGTAGCTTTCCATAGGATAAAAGCTTGTTGATCACATTATTTAGTTGAACACTTTGCAGTTCTGAAAGCCATGGTCAGTCTTACTGAATACATGGCACTACGATGTCACATTCAGCAATGAAAGGGATTTCAAGTTATAGGATCATCTTTTAGATTGGAGGTTAGCGAAACTTTTTTTTTTTTAAGGGCCAAATAGTAAATCTTTTAGACTTTCTTGGCCAACAGGCAAACTTGAGGATATTATTGTCAACAAAAAGAATCAAACTCTATAAAATTTGAAGAGATTTATTATTTTATTCTGAGCCAAATATGAGTGACCATGGCCACTGACATAGCCCTCAGGAGACTCTGAGAACATATGCCCATGGTGGTCAGGCCACAAATAAGCTTTATATGTTTTAGGGGGACATAAGGCATTCATCAATACTTGTAAGATGTATGATGGTTCAGTCTGGAAAGGCAAGACAACTGGAGGGGGTGTTTCCAGATTATAGGTAGATTCAAATATTTTCTGTTTGGCAATTGGTTGAAAGAGTTTAAAGGCCTTGGAATCAATAGAAAGGAATTATCTAGGTTAAGATAAGAGATTGTGGAGACTGAGGTTCTTATTATGTAGATGAAGCCTTCAGGTAGCAGGCTTCAGAGATAATAGATGGTAAATGTTTCTCATCAGACTTAAAAAAAGGTGTCAGACTCTTAGTTGATTCTCTCTTGGATCAGGAAAAAGGCCTGCGAAGGGGAAAAGGGATTTTCTACAGAATGTAGTTTTTTTCCCCCATAAGAGACAGCTTTGCAGGACTATTTTAAGATAGGGCAAAGAAACATATTTGGGGTTAAAATATTTTGACTTCCTTATCTGTCATGTGATGTTATTGCCAGAGTCAGGCTGGAAAGTAAGCTACATTACGCAGGGTTAAATGAAAGCCCTCTGATGAGACTTTATGGTTTGTAGAGTGTGATTCCCCAGATGTCTTCGATAGGAATTTGGGCAAGTGAAGAAAAAAGGTCAGAGTTTAGTCCTCATTATGTAGGTACTTATATAACCATTTAAAATGTAACCATTACAAATTATAAAAAGTATTTTAAAGCTCATGCATCATCAAAACATAGACAGCAGGCTGGATTTGACCAACGGGCCATAGTTGGCCAATACTGGTCTGTTAGATCATTGGCCAAAATGCTCAGGGTAGTGGCAGTTTCGTATACTGACTGTAGGATGTTGTCATGTGTCTGTATCTGAGGTCCACTCTAAAAATATCAAATCACACTTATTAATCATCACCTTGAAGTTTGATTAGAGGGACAGAAACTCATCATGGGTGATGGGTCTGATTTCACATGTTGACAGCACAGTTCATTTCCCCCACAATTAAGAAATAGGCAACCTCAGATAGACACTTGGTAATTAAATCTAAGCTCAAAATTTGGTTACAGTAATTTTTAAAAAGTAGTTCAATGTAAAAAGAGTAAAAGAAAAAGTGCCATCTAGACATTGACTAAATATTGAAGGGAACCATCTTGGAGTGGCTATTTTCCTTATGTTAGAGCCCTGATAGGTGAGAGAAGAGGGGGCAAGGGGAGCTGGAGATGGGAACAGAAGATTTCCCAGATGAGGGGCAATTGTGGCCTCTGTTAATATTGTTAAGATTGCAGGGAAAGCATTCCAAAGGTTTTCAAAGGTGTGTTAAGGTAAATCTTGTCAAAACATCCCCACTTGAAATGATAAGTATTCTCATTTGTTTAAGTGACAGAGACATAGCAATGACTTTCCTTGGCTAGTGTAATCATCACAGACACGCTGACCAGCTGCTTACCTTTGCTTTCACAAATTCCAACAGGCAACTTAGTAGACATATTGTGGTGATGTGTTTCTAAGACAGCCATGGGAAATAAATTTGTTTCTACCTTTGTGAAGAACAGCTATAGAAATGACCACTGAAATTCAACGAATGGCATTTCTGCTTATGGGCCTTAAAACTGGGAACCAAAATTAAATTCCTTTAGATATTTTCTCTCCCGTGTCTTCTAAATTGTTGTGTGGGCTGATGTTTTCTCCATGGAAGACTCTCAGAGTCCTAAATTCAAGTTTTCTGTCTCCTTGGGCTCTAGCATTCTGGAATAAGCAAGAGTCAAGAGACTTCTCCATTCTTACTTCCTCTATATGTTAGAATATCTAATATGTGTGGCACAGTTTATGTTGTGCTCACCATTGGACAGCTGCAATGTGAACAGTTACAGCATTTTTTCATCCAGGCATTACATTAGGTCCATAACACTCACAGGAGCTCTGTAAGGCCGAAATTGACACATCCATTCTACTAGGAGGGTTATGGAGTTTCCAAGCGCCGACCTGCCTTGCCTGAGTCACCCACTGGAAAGCCAGGGTACTAGATTTGACCCCATAGCCGCTGCTCTATCCACTCCCTTGGGCAACTAAAGAAAAGGATGGGCCATATTGATGGAAAAATCTTGACAGATGTCTAAAGGACAACTTTATCTTCTATCAGACTCATTTCAGGGATTGCTGTATTAATTGCTCCTAGACTTTTCACATACTTGGGAAGCTTGATTCAGTTCCCTCAGCTCTTCTGTTAGAAAGCCCATGTGGTACAGTGGCTCAGAGCTTGAGCATAGGAATTCACAGAACTGTGAATCTGAGCTCTGCATGTTATTACTTGTGTGGCCTTGGGCAAGTCACCTCACCTACCTGAGCCTTGGTTTCTTTGGCTGTAAAATGGAACTGATAGCATGGCCTGTGTGGAAGACAGAATAATGGCTCCTCCCCTTCAAAGAAGTCCTCATCCTGCTCTTGTCCTTTGTAGGGACATGGATGAAGCTGGAAACCATCATTCTCAGCAAACTATCACAAGAACAGAAAACCAAACACCTCATGTTCTCGCCCATAGGTGGGAATCGAACAATGAGAACACTTGGACACAGGATGAGGAACACCACACACCGGGGGCCTGTTGTGGGGTGGGAGGAAGGGGGAGGGATAGCATTAGGAGATACACCTAATGTAAATGATGAGTTAATGGGTGCAGCACACCAACATGGTACATGTATACATATGTAACAAACCTGCACATTGTGCACGTGTATCCTAGAACTTAAAGTATAATAAAAAATAAAAAATAAAGATTTAAAAGAAAAAAAAATTACCCAAAGAAGTCAAACCATGGGAAAATTACATTTTATAAGGCAGGGAAAGAGTTGATCCTCTCATAATATTAAGAAGTATTTGATGCCCTGGTACATTGGCTCACACCTGTCATGCCAGCACTTTGGGAGGCCGAGTTGGGCAGATCACCTGAGGTCAGGAGTTCATGACCAGCCTGACCAACATGACAAAACCCTATCTATCCAAACGCACAAAAATTAGCCAGACATGGCGGTGCATGTCTATAATCCCAGCTACTCGGGAGGCTGAGACAGGAGAATCACTTGAACCTGGGAGGCAGAGGTTGCAGTGAGCCAAGATCACGCCACTGCACTCCAGCCTGGGCGACGCAGCAAGACACAATCTAAAAAAAAGAATTATGTAATATTTTAAACAATAAATGTCTAAGCTTTTTAATCTTAAAAAAAAAAGGAAACTTTTCCATTAAGTGCTGAAGATTTTATATAGTACCCGAATATTAAAAATGGATTTCTAAAAGAACACCTAAAAAGCACGAGTGACAGTTTATTCTGCCTGTGTGTTCAGAATTAGAATAAAGCTTTTAATAATATTGTCAAAAAAAAAAGAAAGAAGTCCTCATCCTAATCCCCAGAACTTGTAAATATGTTACCCTACAGGGCAAACGGGACTTTGTAGAAGTTATTAAGTCAAATATATTGAGATCTGAAGATTATTCTGAATTATCCAGTTGGGCCTGATATAATCGCAGAGTCTTAGTAAGGGGGAGGTGGGAATGGCTGAGTTGGAGATTTGGAGATGCTGTACTGCTGGCTTCGAAGACGGAGCAAGGGCCCACCATACAAGGGCTATAGACAGAGCTTCTGGCAGCTAAAAGAAAAAAAAAAAAGGCAAGGAGAGAAATTCAGAAGGATTGTAGCTCTGCCCACACCTTGGTTTTAGCCCACTGAGACTCACTTTGGACTCCTGTCCTGAAGTGTAAGAGAATAAAGTCACGTGGTTAAGTCACTAAGGACATGACAATTTGTTACAGCAGCAATAGGAAATGGATGTAAACTTTATTATATGGTTTGGTGGCTTGAAAGAGATAATGTGTAAAATACAGTAGCTTTTGGCCTTCAAAGAGCTGATGTGTTAAATACATTAGCTTTTGGGGGGCTTGAAAGAGATGACATGTGACATACATTAACTTTTGGCCATGAAATGCATTAGCTTCATGGCCATTAGCATTGGCCATGAAAAGCTCTTGACCAATAGTAGCTGGTGTTACCAATAATAAAATAATGGTGAGACTTGAGATGTCACAGGAATGTTCTAACAGAGGCAGAGTCCACTTGACCAGATCTTTCTCAGGCATTTCCATCAACCGCGGGGCCTCTCTGGAAGGTTGGGAGGCTGCCATCCCACCCAACCAGCCTGCCTGAGTTGGTAAAAGCACATGAGAGTGTTCCTCTCAGGGAGTGGCCTTCCATTGGCCCTCACAAGGGCACAGCGGAGCCCATTTGTTCTGCTTCAGTTACATAAATCCAGCCTTACAAAGGCTACACAGGGAGAGGGGCTCCTTGCCTCCTAGATCTGTACCTTGTAGGCGCTCAATACACATCGGTAAGAATGTTCACATCATCAGCTAAGCAAGGGGTATAAAGTGAGGCTTTGAATCACTCAGGTAAACGCAGTAGTGTTGAGAAACTAAGAATTGGTGAATTGTACCCTTTCTTCCCCTCCCAAATTAGAACTCCTAAGAAATACTGGACAACTGGAGACCAAACCATAGGTTTCATTACCTATGAAGCTGATTAGGAAAGTCTTGAGTTTGTACCCAAATAAATTTGCTAATACTTTTACCTAAATTAGAGAGATTTGGGTGGGGTGGGATAACAACAGGCCACTTCTACCTGGGTGGAGCCCATCTCAGGATGCCTCTGCCCAGCAGGAGGGTCAGTGAGAAGGAGGCAGGAAGGGGAAGAGAACCAGGAGAGGGAAAGGAGGAAGGGAGACATAGCTAGGGAGATGCCACTCAGCAATCAGTTACCTCCATTCCTTTTCCTGGGGTGGGGTGGAGGTAAAGGGAAGGGGCAGGGAGGCCCCTAGCCCACAGGCCGCTTTTGTACAATAGGAAAAGATGCCTGACCAGTGACAATGAGCTTTTTTCCAAATGTTCGTTGGCCACATAAGTGTGTTTTTTTGAGTAGTGTCTGTTCATATCCTTCTCCTACTTTTTGATAGGGTTGTTTTTTTTTTTTTTTCCTTGTAAATTTGTTTAAGTTCCATGTAGATTCTGGATATGAGACCTGTGTCAGATGGGTAGATTGCAAAAATTTTCTCCCATTCTGTAGGTGCCTGTTCACTCTGATGGTAGTTTATTTTGCTGTGCAGAAGCTCTTTAGTTTAATTAGATCCCTATAGTCAATTTTGGCTTTTGTTGCAATTACTTTTGGTGTTTTAGTCGGCGGGGTAGGGGGCAAGGGAAGGGACAGCATTAGGACAAATACCCAATGCATGTGGTGCTTAGAACCTAGAATACAGGTTGATGGGTGCAACAAACCAGCATGACACATGTATACCTATGTAACAAACCTGCACGTTCTGCACATGTATCCCAGAACTTAAAGTAAAATTTTAGAAGAGAAAGTAAAAGATGCCTATTCCTCTGAATGGATGTAGCCCATGCCAAGGGCAAGGCTTGGTGAGTGGAAGAGGCTGGATTTTAATCCTCAGGTGCTTGCACCCTTGGTGAAGCACAGGGCACTAGAGAAAAGTGTTCACAACCTCCAGCCCCGCCACAAAGAAGTCTGAGTTTGGAAAGACAGAGGTTCCAACCTCACCATTACTTCTCTTCTAAAGATCTGCTGTGCATGAAGCATTTCGGAGGAATTTCTTGAGCCCAGAGCACAGCAACTTTCCTATGAAAGAGAGAGCAGAGGTTAATGCCACCAGAAGACACTCAACCTGTCAAATGTCCCTAACACTAGGACGGGCAATGGGGGGCACCTGAGGCTTTGCTGACAACTTCTTCTGTTGTGAGGGTGGAAAGCAGGCCAGATCTTTATGACCTGGACTTCACGTTTTGGGGTTCTGGCAAGATGGACCCACTCCCGGTGCTGTACCCATTCTCGGTGCCAGTGGGGCTAGTATGGGGTCATGGCGGGTGGCGGGAGATAACAGCCTCATCCTTGACACGAGACACCCAGACAGAGCAGCTGAGGCCCTGACAGCAACTGGTGTTAGGGCAGATAATGAGATTACCTGGTCTCTGCTTGGTGGCAAGAGTAGTGGCTTCAAGGCATTTTTTAAAAAAATAACATTTGTTTATAGTTGTGTTTCTTAAAGCAGAAAATATATTCATACAAGCAAGCCATTAGTGTCCTACCTAATAAGTCTCATGGTGACATATCAGTGTAATTATTTTTTAAAGTCTGCCTCAAATAAAGCATCAAAATTTCCTGCTTTACATCCCCTTTCTCTGTAAAGATGATTAAGGGGAGTGAAAGGAAAGGATGGGAAGGGTCCCAGAGCATTGATGCCCCATCACAGTCACCCTGCTGTGGCACCACCTCCGTTTTTGCCTCTCACTCTCATACAAAGGATGTGCAGAGGAAATGTGATCCTACCCAGCCTCAAATTCTGGATTTGGACTTGAATTTGGTGCTCTTATTTCTACGTTAAGTTAAAATCTAGCCTCCAGATCCCAGGCTTCCCCTCCCATTGCACCCAGAAGAAACAAGAATTGTTTCCCAGTTCTAGCTGTCATATTGCCTAGCAGATGTTAGCCAACAGTGAAGGATAATTCAATCTATCCTCACCTTCGCATGTAATGGACAACCCTAGGACTCAGAAGTGCTTTGCTCTTGACCTTGAAAGGCCAGTGGAAACCCATACAGATTCCTCCCCCAGGACCCTCCCAGCCAGCCTGATATTGGATTCATGGGAACTGGCCTACATGTGAGCACCAAAGGGAACACATTTGGTAAACTCTGCCAAAGGAGCACAGTTCTTGTAAAGCTGATGAGCTTTGTGATCAGTTTGTTTGTTTGTTTGTTTGTTTTTTGTTTTGTTTTTTTTTTAGATGGAGTTTTTGCTCTTGTTGCCCAGGCTGGAATGTAATGGCGTGATCTCGACTTAGCGCAACCTCCGCCTCCCGGGTTCAAGCGATTCTCCTGCCTCAGTCTCCCGAGTAGCTGAGATTACAGGCATGGGCCACCACGCCCAGCTAATTTTGTATTTTTAGTAGAGATGGGGTTTCTCCATGTTGGTCAGGCTGGTCTCGAACTCCCGACCTCAGGTGATCCACTCGCCTTGGCCTCCCAAAGTGCCTTAACCCAGTTTAGAGAGATCCAGGAAGCAGATCGTGAGCTACAGATATGATGTGATTATTAACAGTAGCCCCCATTGCCAGCATTGCAAACACATCAGCATACTCTTTCCTTCAACATTCCATAACGTGGGGAGAAGCTGAGAGTCAGAGGGAGCATTTACTGTCCAAGTTCACACATTCAGGGAATGGGTAGAAGTGGAATTCACACCCAGGTCAGTGTGAGACCAAAGAGGTTGTCAGAATGCTTTGCTGTTCCACTCATGACAAACAGGATTTGAAGTTGTTCCAAACCAAGGCAGACCATCAGGCCATGCAGGAATAAAAAGGCAAAGGGGAGGAAAGAAGATGCTGTCTTCATCAGGGCCTGAGGCAAAAGGCTGGTCAGAGTGAAGAGTGTAAGAGGATAAGCTCCTCTGTATCCTCTCAAAGATTTGGAGCCACTGATCTCTCTGGGGGGTGGGGAATGGGGCAGTTCCTGGGAAATGGACCTATTGGCGGGAATCCAGTTCTGCTATGAATGCTCCTGACTCCTGCACTCAAATCCCAGCAGATGAAAGGGAGGAGAGACTGGAAGATGCAGTGCCTGCCTTTATGTCACCTCCTTGATCCAAACTACAGTCTGAGCCATGCTTTCTGGCTTTATATCCTACCGCTACGTTCCTAACTCACCCTCGTTCCAATGGCGTCAGCATTTTCTCTTCCCTCAAAGATAATGCACTTCTGACTTTTGCATATTATGGCAGCCAGCCCCCAAGAGGGCTCCCAGTGATTCCCACCTCATGGTATCCATGCTCCTGAGTGGTCCCCTCCCACATCGAATAGGAATGACTTGTGTAGCCAAATAGGACATGGCAGAAATGACTTTGTATGAATTCTGAGCCTTGTTTATTCTTGTTCTTTCTTGCTACAGGCAAACCAAATGCCATGTTGTAGGGAAGCTCAAGTAGCTTCATGGAGAAATCCACATGGCAAGGAACTGAGTCTTCCTACTAGCAGCCAGCATCAATTCTTTAGCAGTGTGTGTGAGCCACCTTGGAAGTAGACCTTCTAGCCCCTGTCAAGCTTTTAAATAACTGTAGCCTCGCTAACATCCTAACTGAACCACACAGCTGAGCAGCTTCCATATCTCCAACCCACAAACACTGTGTGCAATCATAAATGTTTATAGTTGCTTTAAAGTACTAAGTTTAGAGTAATTTTATCCAGCATTAGATAATGAATACACATAGTCTGTTTCATCAGCTAAAATTGCTGCTTATTTCTCTGTTACCCTCCAAACCTGGTGTGAGTAGCCTCTCCTCTGTGGACTTTTTCTCATCTTCTTTGCATGACTAAATCCCTCCTTCTTCATTTTCTCACACAGATTGTTTAGCATTCTATTAATGCAGCTATCACAAGGAAAAGCAATACTTTTATTATAGTCTCTCTCCTCTGTCAGTTCTAGGCTTCTTGAGAAAGTTTGCAATGTATGCATTCTTCAAAGAGGTATTGTTACCAACAGGGGCTCAGAAGATAGTTGAATGAATGAAGAGCGTGTGTTAGAACCTGAGGAAATTTAAACCAAATACATTTAAAGCCAGTGACATTTTCAAAGCATATTTGGTTAGAAAGACTAAGTTCTTTAAAGGGGTTTAGAAGCAGTATTAATGGTACATAGTCTTTATCCCATTCTTAACAATAGAATAATGATAATTGGTTGCTACTTTGGAAACAAATTAGAGAGCCCAAGAAACATTTCCAAAGGCAACTGGAATGCTTAACTGAGCTAGACTGTTAATATCTAATGCCAGCCTGCCTGCAGGCATAGCACCCTGAATTGCCTGACCTCATCTATTGGTACATGCTCAGATATACTTGGTTTTAAATAAAAATCGTTTTATCACTTAATTTAAAAGTGTTTTGCTTAGTAAAAAGTTTATGAGATCAGGTGCAGTGCCTCATGGGTGCCTCAAATCCCAGCACTTTGGGAGGCTGAGGCAGGCAGATCATCAGCTCAGGAGTTTGAGACCAGCCCGGCCAACATGGTAAAACCCCATCTGTACTAAAGATACCAAAAATAGCCACCTGTGGTGGCAGGTGCCTGTAAACCCAGCTACTCAGGAGGCTGAAGCAGGAGAATCGCTTGAAACCAGAAGGCAGAGGTTGTGGTGAGATCATGCCACTGCACTCCAGCCTGGGCAACAAGAGCAACATTCCATCGAAAGAGAGAAAGAGAGGAAGGAAGGCAAGAAGGCAGGAAGGCAGGAAGGCAGGAAGGCAGGAAGGCAGGAAGGAAGGAAAGAAGGAAGGAAGAAAGGAAGGGAAGAAGGGAGGGAGGGAGGGAGGAAGGGGAAGGGGACGGAAGGGAAGAAACGGAGGGAGGGAGGGAGGGGAGGAAGGGAAGGAAAGGAAGAAAGGGAAGGAAGGAAAAAGAAAGAAATACATTTAGTAAATGGAGTCTTTCAAATCAGGTTGGCAGTTTTCTTCCCCTGTCCCCGGTTCAGTAACTGACTTATTGGGGTTCTGGAGGAGAGCAGTGAGAAGATGGGGTAAAAAATTAGAGATAAGTTGTGCATTGCTGCATACCTGCTTCTGCAGTGTGGTCTGTGCACCCACCCTACAATGCTTGGGTTAGATCATAGAACAGTGACTGTTGATGACTCACCGAGATCCCCAGGAACCCACCACTTCCATACAGGCTGTCAGCCTCTTAATCCCTGCAGCTGCCTGCCTGGACTTTCCTCTGACCATAGGAATGTGCTCAGTCTTACTGCCCAGGGAACAGCCGTCAGCCTTTGAGTGGAAAGAGTTGGTGAATTACCATCCCTTCTTCACCCTTTGAATAGGACAATTTTGAGATGTGTTCTCCCCAGTCTCCCAGATGACCCCAGTGAGTTTGAACACCAGTTGCCCACAGTGATAACCTGCCCATTGCCACCTGTGTATTGACTCTTTTACATATTGTCACTTCTCTTTCTCCCTGACTTGTGTTTCTTAAGATTGTATCCTGAATAAGTTATTTGCACTCACATAGGCAGAGAGCTAGCTGGATCCATTATTCTCTCTTGTCTTCTATATTTTAGATATCTTGTAACAGGCACAAGGTACCATGTAGGGCTGAGGTATAATGACCCAGCTGATCTGTTTGTACTTTGTCACGCTGCTAATGGCTATCTGGAGTTGAGAGTTTATGCATAAGTGTGTATATGCCATCATAGCTGTGTGTGCACGAGTACCTGTGGGGTCTATGCAGCATGCACACATCACAAAAACCCTCTGCCCTCCCTTCTCATGCCCCTATTTGAAGCCAAGATTCCATAATCCCTCCACTCAATCCCCTTCTTCCCCAGCCCCCAGGGGCTTCCCATACTTAGGGTCACCCTTTCTTATCTCAGAGTTTCAAATACGTAAGAGCTGATGCCCACCTTGATGGTATTCACAAAGTGTAGCAGGGAGGCAGTCATGGAAATGACTGTTTACAGCAGGATGATATGTGGGACATGCCATGGCCAGGGAAGTAACTTTGTCTCAAGGGGATCAGGAAGATGCCCAGGTATGGGATAACTTGAGCAAAAGATTTTTGAGCACTGATCTGCAAACTTTGTCTGTGAAGGGCCAGATAATAAGTATTTTGGGCTTTGTGGGCCATATGGTGGCTGCTGCAACTATGCAACTTTACTTTTGTAGCACAAAAGCAACCATAGATACCACATAAATGAATGAGCATGGCTGTGTTCCAATAAAACTTTATTTACAAAAGCAGATGGTGGGCCAGATTTGTCCCATGAGCTGTGGTTTGCTGACCTCTGATTTAAAGAGTGGGAAGAAGATTTCTGGAAAGAGATAAAGGAAGACTATTTCTAGCAGAGAGAAGAAAACACATAAAGGCAAAGAGTGGGAAACCAGAGGGAATAAGACAAATTTGATTTATCAAAAAGTCCTTTTTGGTGGTGGTAAATAATACTGATAATAAAAACTAAGTTTTATTAAAGGCTTATTATGAGTCAAGCTTTGGGCTAAGTATTTTTTGTGGATTCTCATTTATTATTACTCTCTCTGAGTTTGGCACACACAAGGAGTAAATTAAGCTCAGAGAGGGTAGATGACTGGCTGAAGGGCACACAGCTGCCAGCTGGCCAAGTGGCAAGACCCCGGACAGAGGATTGGGAGCATGGTATAGCCAGCATATCTCCTCTGTGTCGATCATTAGCCCTGCTTTAATGGACTTTTTCAGAAGTGTTTTTGCTTGTGTTTTACAAGTGGGATGTGATTCCTTGGCTCAGCCCAGTAGCCCTGTGAATGGATGGCTGAAATGAGTCTGACGGCTTTTTCTCCTGGGGCCATTTTGTAAGAAATAAAAGCAAAACAGTGAGATATTTAAATTCTTCAGGGATATTATTTTTGAATAGATAAAGTGAAGAACATTTTTTATTCATATTAGAAGTGATAGTTGGATGTGTGTAATTTTTTCTGCTCTCTGAGATGGAGAGAGAACACAGTACAGATCTTAGAATGTAAAATATGAATTTAGATGACATTTCAAGAAAACTGATAAACACCACCATTCCACAATTGGACTTAACTTGCCTGTGAAAATCCTTCTGCAGCCCACAAAATGATAGAGATAAGTGGACTATGTCTAATGGAATATTAAAAATACACAACACACCAATGAAAGAATAATTTTCTTTTGCAAAGTTTTCATTTCTCAAAATGCTATCAGGAAAAGAGAGATCTTGACAGCTAACAGTAACCCTTGGAATAAGGATATGTTAGGCGAGAAGGGCTGTAGTAGTTGTGAAATCCTACCTGGAATCCACCCCTGGACAGGAGACCCAGGGATCAAGACTCAAAGCTGATGTTCTCAACACCAATGTTTCATCTCCAATGTACCACAAGGTCTTTGTCCACCTACTTCTAGATGAAGCCAAACAGGGTTTGGGTTTCTTTCACCACCCACCTGTGCAGATGATTAGTTTGCAAAAGTACGTCTTAAAGAAAAATAAATGCAGAGAACTAAGGGAGAACAGTTACATGTACTAAAGGTATCTTTACATGTACTAAAGGTCTTTCAGAAAATCAATAATGTAGGTCCGTGCATTTCAGGGTTTGGAATTTCATACAAAATTTACCCTTGAAAACTTTAGACTGAGAGAAGACTACCATGCCTGTTCTGTCGTGTAACAACATCTAAAGAAGAACTGCACACATTGGTATTACCGTCTTCCCACACACACGGACACACATGCCTACATGCACATGCACACACATGCATGCACCCTGCACACATTGGTATTACCGTCTTCCCACACACACGGACACACATGCCTACATGCACACGCACACACATGCATGCACCCTGCACACATTGGTATTACCGTCTTCCCACACACACACAGACACATATGCACACGCACACACACGCACGCACACACAGACACCCACAGAGACATGCACACCCATGCACACACGCATACACACGCACACACACACGCATGCACTCATGCATACATGCACACACAGACAGATACGCACACACGCGTACACACCCGCACACCCATGCACACATGCATGCACGCGCACACACACACACGTGCATGCACGCACACAGACACGCACATGCATGCACACATGCACACACACATGCACACACGCTCACACAAAAAAAGAATGGTTCGTGGCCAGGTGCGGTGGTTCATGCCTGCAATCCCAACACTTTGGGAGGCCTACATGGGCAGATCACCTGAAATCAGGTGTTTGAGACCAGCCTGGCCAATGTGACAAAACCCCATCTCTACTAAAAATATAAAATTTAGCCAGGTGCAGTCGCAGGTGCCTGTAATCCCAGCTACTTGGGAGGCTGAGGCAGGAAAATCACTTGAACCTGGGAGGCCAAGGTTGCAGTGAGCTGAGATCACGCCACACCACTCCAGCCTGGGGGACAGAGTGAGATTCCATCTGAAAAAAAAAAAAGTTTCATACTTTCACTCACATATACAGTCACACACTCACACATACTCCTACACATACGGTCACACATTCCCATAGAAGCAAGTGAGTTATAATCTCAGAGTGAACAAAATTGAGTAAATTTTACCATACGAACACATTTATTATGCTTATCTCACTAAAAAGCAGTAAAAATTCTGATATGAGCATCACACAGGTTAATGTAAGATAGTAAGAAGAAGAAAAAAGTACAATTATCCTAGAAGTCCTATTGAAAATGAAATCGCAAAGTAAAAATGGAAGGGGCAAAGGTAGGATACTTAGAATGCTTACAATGGGAATCTGAATGTTTAATGAGAAATAAGCCCAACACCCATGGCAGATAAGGACTCAGGCTTTGGGATCTATCCCTTCCTAGCTTTGAGGCCTGGGCAGGTTATTTAACCTCTTATACCCTCAAAAGGGGCTCATAAAAGCAACCACTGCACGGGGCTCTTGCCTGGTGAGTAGTTGCAGCACACGGTTAGTCCTCAGTAACTGTTAGCTAATAGCATTGGAAACTCGTTTTTTAAAAAAATAAAGGAAGGAGCCGGGTGCAGTGGCTCACGCCTGTAATCCCAGCACTTTGGGAGGCCGAGGCGGGCGGATTACAAGATCAGGAGGTCGAGACCATCCTGGCTAACACGGTGAAACCCCGTCTGTACTAAAAATACAAAAATTAGCCAGGCGTGGTGGCAGCCTGTAGTCCCAGCTACTCAGGAGGCTGAGGCAGGAGAATTGCGTGAACCCAGGAGGCGGAACTTGCACTGAGTGGAGATCGCGCCACTGCACTCTAGCCTGGGTGACAGAATGAAATGCTGTCTCAAAATAAATAAATAAATAAATAAAAATAAGTACAAATAAAGGAAGGGCTGGGCGCAGTGGCTCATGCCTATAATCCCAGCACTTTGGGAGGCCGAGGCGGGTGGATCACGAGGTCAAGAGTTCAAGACCAGCCTGGCCAATACGGTGACCATATCTCTACTAAAAATACAAAAATTAGCAGGGTGTGGTGGCGGGCACCTGTAGTCCCAGCTGCTGGGGAGGCTGATGCAGAAGAATCGTTTGAACCTGGGAGGTGGAGGTTGCAGTGAACTGAGATCGTGCCACTGCACTCCAGCCTGGGCAACAGAGTGAGGCTCCATCTCGAAATAATAATAATAAAGAAAGTACATGGGGAAGGAATATGTTCTACATGAATTTTCACAGGGACACTGATCTAGACCAATGTGGGCCAGAAGTAGCTACATCCCCTGGGATCCTGTTAGTAAAACACATTCTCAGGCCTCCCCCAATAACCTCTTGATTTTGAACCTTGGGAAGTGGTGCCCCATAACCTGTGTTTTCAACAAACCCTCTAGATGATGCCATGCCACATTAAAATTTGAGAACCTCTGATCAAGCCCAGCAAGTTTTTAAACCCTGGTCCTGGGCAATCAGCTAAATCCAGAAAGTATTTTGTAGATTGGGAATAAATAAAAGAAGAAAAAAAGAGGCATAAGTGTCTTTGGGTTGAATCTCATTTTAAACCCCAGAATTATGCTTGTAAAAACAATTCAAGATTTGTCTTTGAGCCTATAATGCCTGCTAGTCCCATGAGAAAATAGATTTTGAAACAAAATTAAGTTGAGGCTGGATTTGCTTTTTTTCCAAGCTTCAAAGCATCAAGCAAAGATCAGTGTTCCCATCTGAATATGATGCTGAACACACAGCCCCAGACTCAGCCCCTGACCACACAGTGATGAACAGAGAGGCAGGCATCATGGGACCTGAAATGGCATTTTCTCCAAAACATTAGAACCTCCTTAGATCCTTTAGATCAATCGTGATTGTGGGCCTGGAAAACTTCTCCAAAAAGTGCAGACTTCTGTGTTAGTGTATTAGTTTGTTCTCATGCTGCTAATAAAGACATACCCAACAATGAATAATTTATAAAGAAAAGAGGTTTAATTGACCCACACACAGTTCATTGTGGTTGGGAAAGCCTCAGGAAACTTACAGTCATGGCAGAAGGGGAAGCAAATGCGTCCTTCTTCACATGGTGGCAGCAAGGAGAAGTGCTGAACAATGGGCAGGGAAAGCCCCTTATAAAACCATCATTTCTCTTGAGAGCTCATTCACTATGATGAGAGCAGCATGAGAGTCACTGCCACCATGATCCAATTAGCTCTCACAGGCCCCTCCCACAACACTTGGGGATTATGGGAACTACAAGATGAGATTTGGGTGGGGACACAGCCAAATCATATCATTTGGGTTCAAAGACAAATGCCACCATAATAGGCCGCAGATCACCTTTATTGCCAGCCTCTCTGTAGTCCCTAAGTAGCTGATAAAAACATAGACAAAAATTACAGAGAATGAAGGATAGAAAAGGTAAGGGGATATTTTTGAGAGCAAAATGTGCCTCATCTGACCAATAGAGACTGTCTTGGATGTTAAAAGTTCATCATCAGGAGCTGAAAGAATTGAGAGTAGAACGACGCTATCTTGTGTGCCTCACAGGAATACAACCTGGACTTAGAGTACGTTACTAATTAAAGCCAATATGTATTGTACTTTCACAATGAGACAGGTCCTGTTCTTTGTTCTCTATATTTATTTACATGCACTTAATCCTCAGAATTACTCTATGCAATAAATCCCATTATCACTTTCTGTACTAGGATGACTGGGGTCCTCCCCAAATTCATGTCTTCCCAGAACCTCAGAATGTGTCTTTGCGGATGTAATTAGTTAAGATGAGGTTATGCTGGATTAGGGTAGGCCCTACGTCCAGTATGCCTTGGAGTATCCTTATAAGAAGAGGAGGACCGGGTTTGGTGGCTCATGCCTGTAATCCCAGCATTTTGGGAGGCCAAGGCGGGTGGATCACCTGAGGTCAGAAGTTTGAGACCAGCCTGGCCAGATGGAGTTTAGTGAAACTCCATCTCTACTAAAAATGCAAAAATTTAGCCGGGCATAGTGGTGCTCACCTTCAGTCTAAGCTACTCAGGAGGCTGAGGCACAGGAATCACTTGAACCTGGGAGGCGGAGGTTGCAATGAGCCGAGATCGTACCACTGCACTCCAGCCTGGTCAACAGAGTGAGACTCCATCTCAAAATAAAAAAGAAAGGAGGAGAGAGACAGAGACACACAGAAGACCCAGGGGAGAAGGCCAAGTAAAGTTGGAGGCAGAGATTGGGGTGATGAGTCTACAAACCAAGAAATACCATGGGTTAACAGCAAACCACTATAAGCTAAGAGAGAGGCAGAGAACAGATGTTCCCCCAGAACTTCCGGAAGGAAGGACTCTTGTAGATGTCTTCTTTTGCACTTTCGGTGTCCAGGACTATTAGAGTAAATTTCTGTTGTTTGGAGCCCCTCCGGTTTATGACGTGTAGTTTCTGCAGCTCCTAGACACTGAAATGCCCTGTTTATTGATGCCGAAATGGAGACTGAAAAATGATGTCTTACCCAAGTGCACAAAGTCAGCTTTTGGAGGTTTACAGAGGCAGCTTGTGGGGTAGGAATCTAGAATCTGGTTTCCTCGCCTTTTGCTGTGTCGTAGGTCTTCTGGCTTCAGGTTTTGGGGAAGTCATTTCACATTTCTGAGCTCTCTCTTCTCCACTGCAGATGTAAGAACTCTGTACATGAGGACTCATGCCTCAGCTGGGAGGTGGGATTGGGTTCCTTTTAAGGTCTCTCCTAACCAACCCTGAGCCTCTTTGATTAGAATTCTGGAAGCTTTGAAACCACCACTACGAAATTCATTTGCACAACATTTCTCTTTTAAGCATTGCACTTCTCTCTGCAGTAACTTTGAAGTTACTGTCATTTTATGTACTCAGGAAGAGTTAACAAGCAATAATAAACAGTCAGGACTGCTTTTCATTTCAGATATTTGCATGTGTTCAGTCTCTTCCATGACACAATTGAAGGAGCTTCTGTAATCAGGAGTGAAACTTTATATCGTGCTGTAATTTCCCTTGATACAAGCTAGAAAAAGATACTGGTTTAGATTCGCTGGGGTGATTGACTAGAAAATTGCCCCAGCTGTCAAAGTTTCCAATGTTAAAAAGCGATGTAAAATTTCTCAAATGCTTAGAATTTCTAGATGTCACAACAGAGATGTTACCAAAATATGAGAATCAAGTTTTTTATAAGCAGGACAGAAATACATTATTTTTCTAAAAGGCTCAATATTTGGTTGAATTCATGGAGAAATTTTTTAAAACACACACCAAGCAAAGCATTCATTTTGTTTAGAAATAAAATTAATAAGTTGTTTTTTGATATTGTATTAGTGTGTCCTGTCACATTAAAAGATTGCATATGTATTTATAGATTTAATCTTTATATAGGAATTAAACAGACTAGCCAGAAAAAGAAAAGAAATGATAAGCTGATATTTGGGTATAATATTATCTTGTTATCCACATTCTTTATATTAGCTGAATTATTTCCATTTCCGCTCCAACCAAGAAAATTCAAAAATTGTTCCTCGTGATTTATTCAAAAATTCGCTTTTCCATGTTTCCGTATAAGAGCATGTGGTGGGTTCTTATCTTCGTCATAAAAGTATATAACATAAAGGGATGTCCTCAGATAGCTCATGGCATTTGTTAGCTCAGGGGGGTGGTAGAAAGTTTCCTCTAAGCATTTTACCCTCAAAGTTTTCTTCGTAGTGCCAAAGAATGAGAAGCAAAAGCAATTCAGCACCGGGACCATTTGGGGAGTGTGGCTCCATTCTGAGGTTCTCTTCTCATCAGAGTGGGAGCACCCTATAATTTTGAGATCTTGAGCCAGGCTTTCATGTCATCTCTCTTTATGAACACTCCACTAGTTTCTTGCCTATAAAAATAGTGCCAACATTACAGTAAGCTAAGTATAAGCAGAATCAAGAAGCCAAGGATCTGATTTTATTTCAGAGTTTTGAAATGGAACTAAGCTTTACAGAAAGCAATTTGTGGGAAACAATTCTCTATAGTATGACTTATAGACTGCTTCAAAGGAGAGGCATCTTCTCTTCCTAGACCTGGGATTTTAACGTGAGAGCTCCCTTATCATGTTGAGGAGAATGTCTGTCTGAATTGTTCTCCCTCTTATTTGTAAAGGCAATGATCAGAAGATAATTTGTAAGCACCTACTCTCTTCCAGACACAGTATTTAAAATGAATGTATAGTGATAAATAAGCCAGCTGCCTCCCCTGTCATCACGGAATTTATAATTTAGTAGTGAAGCTATTAAAAAGGTATTACAAATGCTCTGAGTGTTTTTAGAGTGGTATTGTTGTGTACAACAGATGGATTCCCACCTAGTTGAGGAAAGCAAGGAATGCTCCCTGGAGGAAATAGTATTTATTTTGAGACCTGGAAATTGTTAGCCAGGAAAGGAAATAAAGTGGTGGGAGTGAGAGCAAAAATATTTTCACCAGAGAAATCAGTCAGTGTAAGAAATTGCTGGTATAGTTAAAAACTGAAAAAAGTCTGGATACATTGACTGTCATATTTTCCCAGATGTGGGTCTAGTAATTCTGGCAAAGGGGAAAATGAAGTGAATTCCTGGAATCTCTTGCTGATCCCAAAGAAACTACAGTTCTAGCATAAAAGGAAGCTTAACAGGGTGACTGTAAGAGGTTCCAGAGAGGGCAGGTCATATTCAGCTTGGAAGTCCTTACAAGACAGTTTAAGGATGTAGGCTGTCTAAAAGAGGCTCATAAACAGATTATCAATCTAAAAGCAAACTTGAAGTATTAATCAGGGCTAGATTAGGTTATGCTGCCATAACAAGTTAACCCCCAAATTTTAGTGGGCATAATACAACAAAGTTTCTTTCTTGCTCAAGCTGTGAGTCCAACATGGGTCTGTTGGGGAACTCCGCTCCACGTAGTCATTAAGGAATCCAGGCTGACAGAGGCTCTGCCAGCTTGCAGCATGTGGAGTGCTGGCCTCTTTTGCACCTGTGGCAGAACAAAGAGCTACAGTATCAAAAGCAGCTCTTAAATGCTTCAACCTTCCCTTTGACTAGAACAAATGGTAGTCATGTGGCCCCACCTACCTGAAGGGAGGGTGAGAAATGTGAGGGAACACATGTGTAATCACCAGAAAGTCCTTTGTTTGTTGCAGTGACAATCTGGGAAACAATGCGAACTGGTTGAGAAGCTTAAAAATGGATCTAAGGGTGAAAATGCTAAAGAAGAGAAAGAATTGCTGACAGTCTATAAGAATATGATTAGGAGCAAAGTGAGATGGGCAGTTTGGAGGCTCTTTTTTAGCATTTTTTTTAGCATTAATGATAGTAGACTACATGTGGCACTCTCACTACATGCAAAGCATTGGGCTTTATGTAGATTGTCCCATTTAATTTTCACAGCAACTCTCAATATTATTATTATTCTCACTTTACAGATAAGAAAACTGAGCCCTGGGGTGATGAAGTGACTAACCCTAGTGATATGGTCTGGCTCTGTGTCCCCACCCAAATCTCACCTTGAATCATAGTTCTCACAATCTCCGCATGTCATGGGAGGGACCTGGTGGGAGGTAATTTTATCATGTGAGTGGTTACCCTCATGCTACTCTCATGATAATGAGTGAGATATCGTGAGATGTCATGGTTTTATAAAGGGTTTTTCCCTCTTGCTCACCACTTCTCCTTGCAGCTGCCATGTGCAGAAGGATGTGTTTGTTTCCCCTTTCACCATGATTGTAAGTTTCCTGAGGCCTCTGCAGTCATGCTGAACTGTGAATTAAACTTCTTTCCTTTATAAATTACCCAGTCTCTGATATGTCTTTATTAGTAGCATGAGAACAGACTAATACACCAGACTCTGCAGTTTGTAACATAGGCACTGGGATTTACAGAACCCAGGCAGCTGGTTCTCAGAGCCACTAAACTTTACCATTGTTCTTTGGCCATAGCCTGGAAGCTTAGAATCTGGAAGGATGGAGAATAGAGTTTTGTTTTGTTGGGTTTTTTTTATTATACATTAAATTCTAGGGTACATGTGCATAACGTGCAGGTTTGTTACATATGTATACTTGTGCCATGTTGGTGTGCTGCACCCATCAACTCATCAGCACTCATCAACTCGTCATTTACATCAGGTATAACTCCCAATGCAATCCCTCCCCCTTCCCCCCTCCCCATGATAGGCCCCGGTGTGTGATGTTCCCCTTCCCGAGTCCAAGTGATCTCATTGTTCAGTTCCCACCTATGAGTGAGAACATGCGGTGTTTGGTTTTCTGTTCTTGTGATAGTTTGCTAAGAATAGAGTTTTAAAGGGACTGGGACACATTGGAAATTTGAGGAATTTTAGTTAAGTTAGGAGGCAGTTCCTACATACAGATGGAAGGAGAAATACCAGGAGTCTTATCTTGTCTCAGCCTAACAAGGTGACTTCAGAGAATATGATCAGGCCTGTTCCAGGCCTAGTATTGGAGTGATATCCAAGGGCCTTTATGAGGCAAATTGCAACATGTGAACACAACACAGCCTCTGTTTTGGAGCCCCCAGAAGACAGCTGATTGGTCTCAGTAATAGTCTAGGGACAAAGAAAGAACTAATACCTCAATGAAAAAAACAAATACTTCAATGAAAATGAATTTCATATCGCACTTTTACTTTCCTCATTCGAAGGTATTTGAACAAACTAACAGAGAAAGAAAATTAGCCACTTTAACTGTAATACCTTGAATATTAGACTAATCCAGTTATAAGTTTATAGACCCTTTGATCAGAAGCCAGAGAAGTTGCCTAGGAAATGAGTTAAACCTATTTCTAAAATGTCCAAAAATAGCTGTTCAAAGAAATCTTTTTTATAGAGCCTAAAATATTCTAGGCAAGAAATAATGAAGGATGCTCTAGGGCAATGGTGTTGGGAGAGGAAAGAAAGGTGCCTCAATACAAGCAGCATTGCAAAGGTACAATCCCCCCAGTGTGAATGGTGGGGGCAACAAGGGTAACTGAAAAACACACATGAGGAAATTAGCTTTGAATGGGTTCCTTAGAGCTAGGGGACAAAGGAAGAGAAGCAGATGATCAGAAAGGAGATGTGAAAGCTTCTGCTTGCTATGTTGAGTTTGAAAAATAAATGAAAAAATTTCAGATAAAGACAGCAAGTAAAGGTCTCGTATTCAGGAAAAGGGTTAGGCCTGAGTAACTTCATGATATAAATGTTCACCACGGCTAAAACTTAAAAGACTGACAATATCAAGTGCTGACAAGGATGTAGAACAACTAGGAGTCTTGCAGTGTTTTTCAAAATAGTAGCCCCAGTCTTGAAACAATACCCATGACTGTTAATGACAGGATAAGTCAATGACTAGAGGTAAACAGTGATGAAAAAGAATGAATATGGGTGACACTCACAGGCTCTAAGTGGAGTAAAAGAAGCCAAATGTACAAAATAGTACATTTTGTATGATTCCATCATTTATGAAGTTCAAGAAAAAACAAAAAGGATTTATGGTGACAGAGATCAGAATAGTGACTACCTTGCAGGGATGGCAGTTAGGAGAGGACATAGGAGAGCCTGCTGGAAAATGGGAATGTTCTCTTAGTCTGGGTAATAGTTACATGGATATATACTTAAGTGGGCTGTAGGGTTTGCTCTGAGGGAGGTGCTTGGGCTGTGTTTGGCCTTGGATATTATGAATAATATGTTTAGGCAAAAATCATCTGTGTCTAGACGTCATTGCATGGGTCCACTCTATGGATGGCCTTAGAGCCAGGTTCTTGTTTGCATATAATTTTGCGGAAGTGTTTATGTTTGCCGCTCGATTGCCAGTTTTGATTACAGCTTCTCAGCCTGGAAAATTGTCCTGGAAGGGCTTAATGGAACACTTGCAGGAATGTGGCATCATCAATTTTAGAGCCAGAACAGGACATGGCTAGCTTTTCAGCTGGCCGGGCAGAGCCTGGAGAGTGCTGAGGGACACCAGCCAGGGACAGGCACAGGACCCACCACATGGCTCTGGCCTCAGTTCTGCCCAGCTCAAAATCTTCATCCAAGTTTTATTTTAAAATCTCTTGAAAGGAGAGCAATGAGCTGCCCCACCAAGAGAGGTGTTCACAGGAAGTGCCTCTCGTCAGGTTTCAACCATCGCCTCCCAAACTTCAATTTTTTAAGTTTCACCTTTGTAATAGCTGCTGTTTCTAACACCTGTTCTAATGTTTAGTTCATGTGCTTTTTAAAGCAGCATGCTCTCTTTTACTTCAGTAAATGTATTTAGGTAAGACATACCCTGTCACCGCAGTGCCACGGTAAATGGAAAACCAGCACTTCACTAACACATTTTAAATTTAAATTATTGCATGTACTGCCTTGTGTATTAACTCACAGTAATTATTTTTCATCCTCTTAGGTTTCTTCCAGCTTTAAGGCTTTATTATTTTAAATTATAAAGTAATCGGCCACCCCGTATGACTGTGAGGTCCTTCAAGAGAGAAGGTACCCCTTGCTCTTTGAAGTTTAGGGGAAAAAAAAGAATGGAAAAACAAATAATGGAAAAAAAATTGAATTTTTATGCTAATAGAGTAGTAACAGCCCAGGTGACCCTTAGCAGTTTCCTTAATAGTGTGTCACCACCAACATAATATCAACACCAATATGGTGTCAACAACAGCAATAAAATACAGGTTAAAGACAGGTTACCCCAGGGTATGCTATGAGAACTGGATGACAATATTGTCAAATCCCTTGTGGGGTTTAAAGGCATGTAAAAGTCTTACAAATATTGATGTGATCATTGGCAAATGCAGCTGGATATTAGAGAAATCAATCTAAATTGTATATGTAGAGACCAGCTACCCCCTGAAAAGAACATGAATAGGTGATTCTTCCACCTGTGGGTTTTTCCATGGGATGCAAGCCAGGTGCATGGAACCCGCCCTGGCTTCAGAGTTAAAGGGGCCTGGCGAGTGCTGGTTCTGCCACTCACCTTGACCTGAGTGACCTTGAGAAAGAACTCTAACCTCTCGGATTTTCAATAACCTCACCTATAATACAGGGCAAATTGTCCTACTATATGAGGTCATTGAAGTTTTAATGAAAGAGCGTAGAATCTGCGCTTGAAACGTGTTGTTATTTTTCAAGCGATTTTCTGAAAGTGGAACACATTGTGTGATGGATGGAGAGGTGAACCCATCAGCTGTTAAATGCCCGCACTCGGGTGCCAGACCACCTTCCTTCCTAGTTAAGGTCTGCAAATCCAGTTCTCCCCTGATGCACAGTGTGCAGGTCCAGCTCTCTGCCCACCGGTGCTGTCTGTTTAGAGGAGCCAGCTCTGGCTTGCGCTTTAATGCCATGTTTAATGCCTGCTCCGCTGCAGCCTCCACATGTTTATTGAATCTTTGTGGAAAGGCCGCAGTGGCTGCTTCAGGTCCATTATAATGGATCACGTCAAAATGTAGCCTGCCATTGTTTTAAAGTCATGTATTATTCACTTGATGGAGTGTAGATGTCCATCTTATGTCAATTTGTGTTATGGACTGTCAAAAGTTAAGATGAGTATATGAGGTAAGGCATATTGGGGAAGAAAGTTCCGCAGCACAATATGCAACCGTGGAGTTTCTAATCTTAATAATTCAGTGGGTGCCAACAAGACGTGGTCTCTATTACAGACTTGAAGCTGCTAATACTTCATTTTAAAAAACGTAACCATTTTTGAGTTACAGGAACACAAAAATGGTCTGTGGCCAATAAATGTCTAGTTTTATACCGTTCTATAAATGAAAATAATAAAGCACAGCAAAGTTGCCGAGCGCACTGGGTTGTTAAACACCTGTAGGTCGTTTCTCATCAGCAGGTGGGCAGCAGAGTTCACCGCCACCGGGCCCTGTCAGGGTCTAGCCATCTCCAAATTCAGGTGGTGACAGATGGCATCAGACTGGCCTGAATTCCAGCCTCACGGCTGTGCATTCTCCTGGGGCTTATTACAGAGGCTCTGACCCCCACCTATAGGTTCAATTCCCCTCCACCCCAAGGACTTACAGAATTTTTTCCAACACTGTATGACTCATCACCTAGTGGCTGTTCCCAGTGTGACTCCAGCTAGCCACACCAAGTCCCTTTCAGACTCATGACCTTAGCAGGTGCTGTTCCCTCTGCCTAGAACTTTCTTCCTTTATGTCCTCACCTGGCTGAATTATACTTACTCTTCAGTTCTGCTGAAACATCACTTCTTCAAAGAAGCATTTCTGGACCCCCAGCCTCCCTATTCCACCCTCCTCTGGTGCCCCTTTTATAGGCGCTTCTTCCTCATGCACCTGTTCAGGTTGCATCTAAATTAGTGATAAAGGTTTGATGTCATCCTCTCTACCCACAAATAATGAGTGCAGGATTCATGTCTATGGAGTCCACCCTGTAGCTACAGCACTTAGCACTGTGCCAGACATGTCCATAGTAGGTCCTCAGCTAATATTTTTGAATAAATAAATGAGTGCATGGATGGAGGAAAGCAAGGTTGGCTGGCAGACTGTCTTAGTTGAACATGATTTCCCATTCCTGATGACCCAGCCCATGCTCTTCGATCCTGATAGCTTTTTTAGATTTTCTAAGCCCAAGGCTCTGTCCTGTCACTTGTGCCCCACTCTTTTCATTATCCTTGAAGAGAAACTCACCTCCCACCCTAGAATCCACTGGGGCATCCTGTACCCTGCCAACCAGGGCCCCCCTCCTCCACCACAACAAGACTGTCTACCACATGTGTGTACTCACCAAGTGCTCCTCCACTTCCCATTCCTGAGTTGGGTCTACTCCAGGGTCACTCCCTTGCTTCATGGTAGACCCTTGATGTCAATTGCCTTCTGTGCCCAAGCTGTCTTCTGGGTGCCACTCCCTGGCAACTGGCTTGGGCTCTTCTTAGGGCTCAGATTCCACCTCAGTGAGCATGTCCGGTTGCACATCCCCGAACGGTGTATCTTCCCCATCCTGTGGCATGGTTGCAAGGACAACATTGAACATTGGGAAAGGGAGGTAAGAACGACAACAGTCCTCATTTCAAACACTTTAGTCCCTCGTTATGCAGCTCCTAGAAGTATCCTTTGCTCTGGGAAAGATGAAGCAGCCAGAACCTACGTCAGGACCCTAGAATGAAGATTCACCTTCTCTGCACTAGCCCAAAGGGAGAGCTTCATGGACAACCAAAGGCCCCAGTAGAATTTGCACCTCTCAACCAAGATTCTTAGATCATAGCTCTTAATCACTTACCCTGCAGTCCACCCACCAGGAGATGGGCTTTATTTCAGTTGTGTAAATTAGTTAAACAGAAACCCAAAGACTTGAAATGTCATCATATCTGTCATGACCTTACCATGCAATAGATTTGTTTTCACAGAGAAGCTTGTGGGTTTGCATGACAACCAAGAGAATTTGCAGTTAAGAGAATGAATAGTGCGTTATTAGAAGAATAAATCAGCATGCAGTATACGTGAGTAATATATTCATGCCAGGCCCAGTGAAGGAGTAGACACTTATTTAGTGTGTTTATACAGACATAGATTTAAATATGTATAACCACATTGTCGTGAGTTCTTTACAATTGTAGAAGCAAGAAGTTCACACAGCTTCCAGCCTGTATAGCAGGTGGACTGAGAGTCATGAAAAAAGAGTCTTTTTTTTTTTTTTTTTTTTTTTGAGGTGAAGTCTTGCACTGTTGCCCAGGCTGGACTGCAGTGGCGCAATCTCGGCTCACTGCAAGCTCCGCCTCCTGTGTTCACACCATTCTCCTGCCTCAGCCTCCTGAGTAACTGGGAATACAGGCACCCATCACCATGCCTGGCTAATTTTTTGTACTTGTAGTAGAGATGGGTTTCACCATGTTAGCCAGGATGGTCTCGATCTCCTGACCATGTGATCCGCCCGCCTGGGCCTCCCAAAGTGCTGGGATTACACGCATGAGCCACCGCACCCGGCCAAATTGCATGTCTTAACGCCCCCTCTTACTAGCTGAGAGATCGTGGTAAGCCTGTAGCATTGAGAATGTCAAGTTTATCCATCTTTAAATGGGGGCCACCATCTAACACAGAAAAGCCACAGGGATCAGAGAAAATCATAGAAGTGGGTTCCACGGGCTGCAAATCCTGCATGAGCATGAGATGGGAAGGTCAGTAGACCAATGATTTTCTCTTGATAGATTCTTGCTGTGTCAACTTGGACAAAAAACTTAATTTTCGGGACCCTGATTCTTGTTCTCTGTAAGGAAAAGTTATTGGTCTGATGCACACACAGTGGAATCAAATGGCAATTTACTTGGAATGAAAACTTCTCTCTCCCAGTGTCCTGGTAGCAACCCCAGGGACAGACTCCAGTTGGCTCCATCCATGCCTCATGTCCATCCTTTGAACCAACCATGGGCCCATAGAATGTAGTACTCGGATTGACCAGACACCTGAAGTCCAAGACAGCTTCCATCAGTTTCCTGATAACTGGCATTTACTGCACACTTTCTCTGCATTAGATCCTGTGTGTCATGCATGTTGACTTATTTAACCTTCTGAACAATGTAAAATAAGCTTTAGTACAAGGAGAGGTTCTATAACTTGGCTGAGGTCACATGACTAAAAAGTGGTGAAGCTGGAATCTGTATACACGTTTCTTGGACTTCTAAGCCTAATTGTAAATGCTGGGTTATACTGACTTGATTGCAGTATCAGTTGGGACGGGGTATCCCAAATAACACCTGCTTGTTGCCAAGCCCTTGTGGATTTAAGCTTATTTACTTCCCCAGACCTTTTCATGCAAACCCTCCCTTCTGACTTCACATCCACAGTAGGCAAGATAATGGCCCTCCCAAAGGTGTCCATGCCCTAGTGCCCCAGAAGCTAGGAATATTTTGCCTACCTGAGGAACACTGCAGATGTGATTAAGGAGTCCTTGAGTCGGGGAGATGATTCTGAGTTATCTGGGTGGGTCCGCTCTAATCCAATGAGTCCTTAAAATCAAAGAACTTTCTCTGCTGGCTCAGAGAAAATGTGAAGACTGAAGAAGAGAATGGGAGAGATTGCAGCATAAAAACGACTCTGTCCAGAACTGCTGGCTTTGTAGACAGAAGAGGGGCCACAAACCAAGGAACATGGGCAGTCCCAAGAAGCTGGAAAAAGCAAAGAAATGGAGTTTCCCCTGGAGTCTCTGGAAAGGAGTGCAGCCCTTCCAGCACCTATATGTTAGCCCAGCATCCCGTGTTGGACTTCTTATCTGCAGAACTATAAAATAATACAGGTGTGTTAAGACACGGTGCTGTCGTAATTTGTTACGGTAGCAATAGGAAACAAATGTGATATTCAAAGCAGAACCAAAAACACCAGCAAATGCAGGAAATGCTGTAGCCACCACCTTCAAAGGTCAGCCAGTCATCAGAGTCAGAAGTTTTGTTTTGTGGGGGCAGCGGTGGCGGTGGTGGTGGTGGTAATTGTTTTGTTTTGTTTTGTTTTGTTGTTTTGTTTTCCTTTATTCTGCAAAGTGCCAGCTCTTAAGCTGGGGGAAAAATAGCTTTGTGTTGTAGCCTCAATCAATAGTCCCCAACCTTTTTGGCACCAGAAACC
This sequence comes from Theropithecus gelada, assembly GCF_003255815.1. Taxonomy (NCBI): domain Eukaryota; kingdom Metazoa; phylum Chordata; class Mammalia; order Primates; family Cercopithecidae; genus Theropithecus; species Theropithecus gelada. The sequence goes on from NC_037688.1 coordinate 41,179,469, forward strand.
AGTTTCATGGAAGACAATTTTTCCACTGGGATTGGAGGAGGATGGTTTCAGGATGTAATTGTTCCACCTAAGACCATCAGGCATTGGTTATTTAGATTCTCATAAGGAGCATGCAAGCTAGATCCCTTGCACGCACAGTTCACAATAGGTTTCACACTCCTGTGAGAATCTACTGGCACTGCTGATCTGACAGGAGGCAGAGCTCCAATGGTAATGCTTGCTTGCTAGCCCACTGCTCTTCTCCTGCTGTGTGGCCCCGTTCCTAACAGCCCACAGACTAGTTCTGGTCCATGGCCCAGGGGCTGGTGGCTCCAGGCCTGAATGGTGAAATTTGCTGCCACTGTATAAACACTGACTCCTTCGCTTCCCCAGTCCAGCCTGTGCAGTCTTCTTCTTTACCTTCTTTACCTTAGCCCTTTGTCCCAGTTTGGGAACAGTGAAATTGGGGGCAATCCCAATAATTGTCTTGAAGCAGGCAGACAGACAGAATGGGAATTCAGGCCAGGGATGGTGGCTCATGCCCATAATCCCAGCACTTTGGGAGGCCGAGGCAGGCAGATCGTTTGAGGCCAGGAGTTTGAGACCAGCCTGGCCAACATGGCGAAACCCCATCTCTACTAAAAATACAAAAATAAGCCAGGCGTGGTGGCATGCGCCTGTAATCCCAGCTACATAGGAGGCTGAGGCAGGGGAATCACTTGAACCCACGAGGCGGAGGCTGCCATGAGCCAAGATCATGCCACTGCACTCCAGCCTGGGTGACAGGGAGACTGTCTCAAAAAATTTTTAATTTAATTTTTTTTAATTAAAAAAAAATTTAAGGCCGGGCACGGTGGCTCATGCCTGTAATCCCAGCACTTTGGGAGGCTGAGGTGGGCAGATCACAAGGCCAACACAGTGAAAACCCGTCTCTACTAAAAATACAAAAAATTAGCCAGGTGTGGTGGCAGGTGCCTGTAGTCCCAGCTACTTGGGAAGCTGAGACAGGAGAATGGCAGGAACCCAGGAGGTAGAGGTTACAGTGAGCCGAGATCTCGCCACTGCACTCCAGCCTGGGTGACAAAGTGAGACTCCGTGTCAAAAAAAAAAAAAAATTAAAAATTAAGAATGAGAATTCAGAGACAAAAAGAGTTTTCTTCTGCCTTAACTGCAGCACAGGAGGAGAACAACTGTATCTACCCATGGCATTATAGAGATAGCCCAGGGTAACTACATCCATTTCATGGCATTATAGAGATGGCCCAGGGCAACCTGAGTCTGCCTTTTCATTTGTAAGATAGTGATGATAGACACACCTGACCCAGATGCTACGAGAGGACCCAGTAAGCGAATGCTGAAACAACACCCAGTCTAGGGCTAGGCACCAAATAAGCAACCCCATAAATGCCAGCGCCTATTACGGTTGTTTTTTTCATTTAGGTGATAATGGCACTCACCAAATTAAAGACTTTTGAGATCACTGGTATCCATATCAGACTGTAAAGTAGAAACAAGTCTGTATTTCTTCAGTACCACTTTAATTTATTATTTAAGTGCCAACAAAACTTCAAATGATATTAGAGCCAGAAGAAATCTTACAGATCTTCCTCAAATGAGTTCAGTGACTTTCTAAGAGCATGCAGGAAATTTATCAGGAAGGCCAGGACTAGACAATCCAAGTTTCCACAGAGCTCACAATGAGCCAAAAGTGGGTCCCCCACATACAGGCACACCTCCTTAGCCCCATCTACATATCCCAAACTCACACAGACTCTTTAATAATCCTCTTAATAGCAGTGATAACTAAACATACTCAGCTTTAATCAGTTTCACGCATGCCTTCTCCCTTAAATCTAAGTAATATCCCTGCGGCTATTCCAAAAGGAACACTATAACTGGCTATTTGCCATAATAAGGATGGGGAAATCTTGGTTGATCACTTTTTAAATGGGAAACTGTATTTAGAGAGATTTTAAACTGCAAAATTAAAAATGCAAATGTGAAATTATTTTTCCATTAAGTCTTCTCCTTGGGGAAATCTCCTTCTCTGCTGCAGTTGGGCCGTCTGGATGGGCTGGTTACCCTTCTGTGGGGTGTATAGTGAAACATCAGCTCCCATGAGGCTCATTCTCAGGGGCTGAGATAGTAATAGTCCCTAGTGGGCTCGTCTAAGGGCCCTTGGGAGAGCACTTATCTTCATGTATATATTACATAATTCTTATTTCAAAAGAGATTTACTACTGTAAATATTAGATCATCTATCTCTAATTTCTCCAACTATCTCCATCTATCTCTAAATTCTCCTCCTATTTCCATCTGTCCCTAAATTCTCTGACAGTGCTGAAATGTAAGAACAGCATTGAAACACTAAGCACTGAAAAAGAGTTATTGTGCTGAACACACCGTTGTTTTTATTCTTATTTCTAAATCCACGTCTCATTTAGCATTGGTTGTAGTCAAGACAGAGGCTGTTCAATCTCAGTCTCTCAATGCCTTTTTCCTTTGTTCATTATGGTGAAGGGATCATGGCTATATAACTGTTTAATTAGCAGGAGTCACCTTGAGAAACGTCCCAGGGGTGGTCCTGCTCAGTTACTAATGGGGTAGTTATATATAAATTGCTTAGTCCACCTGACTGAAATATAGTGGATTCAGTTTAGGGAGTATGAAAATCTCAGATTAGAAGAGAAAGTGGAAGTCATTCCACCCAAACCCCTCCCCATGAATACCTCTGTCTTTTTTTTTTTTTTTAATTGTAGGTCTAGGCAAACTTGCTGCTTTAAGACATTAAGCCCCATTGTTAGGCATCTCTGAAGTATGAGCAGTACATAGTATTTATGGTTGGAGGTCAGACTCTAGAGTCCAGTGTACCTGGATTTGAATCCTAGCTTTGCAGTGTACAAGCTAATTGGATGACATCTATTAAACTTATTAACAGGCATTGTCTTTTACCCAGAAATTTTACTTCTGAAAACTAGCGTAAAAAATGATAAAAACCTTAATATTTGAGTATATATGTATAAGGATGTTTGTTGAAGCATTGTTTTGTGTAGGTACAAAAAGTAAAAGGTTAGATCTCCATTCACACTACACTGTACTACATCTATTCTAGGAAATATTATATGGCTTTAAAAAATAACTGATAATATCTATGATTTACTAGCCCAGAGCAATGTACACAGCTTACGTAAATGTGCATGCCATTTTTTTGTGAAAAAAGTCATAAAAATTCCCTGCATGTGTTTTTATAGGATTCTGTAAGGATAGTAAAAGACATGGATGATCTGTACTACGGTTTTCTGAGTAACATAAATGGAAATAGAGATTTTAATACAAGCACAAAGGAAAATTATGCATAACAGAATTTTATCTATTAAATGACCACATAAAAGAAAAATATTGATATTGATTTTTTTAAAAGGTGAAAATAAATGTCAACCTATTGAACATTTGGTCAGGTGACTATGGAGTGCTAATGTTTTTCTTACATTTCTGTTATTTTAATATGTATTTGTAATAAAATAACATTATTAAAATCACTTATACAGGAAAATTAGAAACTATAGTCCTAGTTAAGTAGGAGTGCAAAAGAGTTTGTTAAATGGGGTTGGGTAAGAATCTAGTGACTTCTCTGGAGTTTCAAGCAGAGGGTGCCTGGTGCAGACGCTGAGCTGGACATGAGGCATGTTCTCTGAAGATTATTGTCTGTCTTCCATCTAAACCTTTGGCTCTGGGTACCTGTTCCTGCTGGCCCTTGAAGAGGTTCATATATTTGAAATGAGCATTTTGGGGGTGTTCAGCTTGGTGCTATTCATGATAATTTGTAATACGTTAAATGCTTTCAATTAAAGCTTAAGACAGTGAAGCTCTCAGTTGAGAAATATCAGAAAATTGAGTGCACTGTAAAGTCAGTCTCTGTAGGTCTCCATCGCTTGAATTTTATGGAGTCACCATTGAGCTGACCTTGTGCTGAGTTTTATGATTCTCATATTAGATACCTTCTTAAACATTTGGATGGCATTTCCAGCTGACTGTCTGAAGTTGCTTCATAGTCACTGAATCAGGACGCCAGATCAGAGAGCCAAAATTGAGCACTGTTTCCTGGCAGCACTGTGGTTCTGTCCTTGAGGACCCCAATGTAGCCTGTGTTAAGTTGTTGATGAGTAATTATTAGGATTAATGGTCTTTGTCGATCTACTCCTTCTATAACCCAGCACCCAGGCTTTCCCGTCAACCACTCAGCAACCATCACAGCAGCTGTTTTCAATCTGCCCATCATCTTAACCACACATACAAGGCTGCTGAATTCATCTCATTAACTTCCTTATTTTGTAATGGAAGACTGAGATCCACAGAGGGATGGTGACTTTCCCAAGTCACTCAATTGGTCCTGACAAAGATGAACTAGCCTTTAGCAATCCCAGATTGCCACCTGCCACCTCTGTGTTGAAATGACATTTACCAGTAAATAGTCCCTTGGCAGATAGGAACCCATCAGGGAGGCGGTCTGTGCAGGGTAGGTCAGAGGTAGAGCTGTGCATTCACACAGACTGGATTCAAATGCCAGTTCCTTCATGTCTTAGCTTGGTGACTTTTGCTGGGTTTTTTGATGTCTCCACTCCTCCATTTCCTGTCCTATAAAGGTGGAATGCTGGCAGTGTGTTTTCATGGCAGTTGGGAGCATTAAATAACCTTCTTTAGGTAAAGTTGTTGGTGTTGTGTCTGACATCTAATAAACAATCAAATATTACAACCACCACCTGCATGGTAGCACCTCCTCTTATGTACATGGCTTGACTCAGGTGATATCTGTAATCTTGACTTTGTCTGTTTACATGTAACTAGGCCCCTGGTGTCTGCCATCCTATAAATCCATTCAGCTTTTCAGCCTCAGTTTCTCCTGGTGGAGCCTGGTATGGCCTGAAGGCAGCACAGTATAATAGAAATAGGAAGGTATGTGTGTGGTAGATGAAAAGATGGCTCCCCCAGACACCCGTGTCCGATCCTGGTACCTGTGGCTATGTTACCTTACACAGCAACAGAGACTTTGCCGGTGCGATTAAGTCAAGGATCTTGAGATGAGGGGTAGGGGGTTTATAAAGGGGAGTTTCCCTGCACAAGCCCTCTTCTCTTCTCTGCCGCCATGTGAGACGTGCCTTTCCCCTTCCACCGTGATTGTGAGGCCTCCCCAGCCAGATATGGTGGATTATCTAAGTTGTCCCTAAATGTAATCACAAATGTCCCTATAAGAGGGAGGCAAGTGGTATTGACTGAAGAAGAGGAAGGAGGCAATGTGACGTGGCCACTAGCCAAGAAATGAATTCAGCCTCTAGAAGCAAAAAAGGCAAAATATAGATTCTCTCTCAGAGTTTTTGGAAGGAGTGTGGCCCTGCTGCCACCTTAATTTTAGCACAGCGAAATGGATTTTGGACTCCTGGCCTCCAAAACTGTAAGAGAGTAACTTTGTGTTATTTCAAGCTAACAAGTTTGTGGTAATTCGTTAGGGCAGCCACAAGAAGCTCTGATATGGTTCAGCTGTGTTCCCACTCAAATCTCATCTTTAATTGTAGCTCCCACAATTCCCATGTGTTGTGGGAGGGACCTGATGGGAGGTAATTGAATCATGGGGGCAGGTATTTCCTGTGCTATGCTCCTGATAGTGAATAAGTCTCATGAGATCTGATGGTTTTATAAAGGGGAGTTGCTCTTCTCTTGTCTGCTGCCATGTGAGATGTGCCTTTCACCTTCTGCCATGATTGTGAGGTCTTCTCAACCACGTGGGACTGTGAGTCCATTAAACCTCTTTCTTTTGCATATTTCCTGGTCTCAGGTATGTCTTTATCAACAGCATGAAAACAGACTAGTACAAACTCATACATTGTAGAATTCACTCCTCAAAGGTGACTTCTGTTACTACCCCCACCCCAAGATTAGAAGTTCCCCATTGCATATGCACATTGTGCCTTGAAATTCATTTTCAAAGCATTCATTGCACTTGGGACTATTAGTTTAATGCCTAGCACCTGGAACCAGTGCTTGGCACATGGGAGTCCCTTAATAAAATGTTATTGGATAAATGAACATTTGTCTTGCCAGAGACAGTGGGCTTCCTAGAAACCACATCCGGGCTCTTTGCTGCTGCATCCAGAGTGCCTAGCTCAGTGCTTGTACATGGCAGGTTCTACGTAAATATTTGCTGAATGAATAAATGGCCACTTGTCTCCCCAAGTAGCCTATCAGCTCCACATTCACCGTGTCAGAATCTTCCTCTGCAATCTCTGCAGTGGCTTGCACCATGCCTGGTGCCTTGTAGGTGCTTTGCAAGCAATCATTGGCCATCTGCCTGAGAGTCACGCTGGTCCGGACTTGAGCGATCCTCTCCCTCTCTCCCTTTGCACTGGAGCAGTTGTCCTATTAAGCCACGTGAATCCTGCCAGTGTGTGTTACGAGCCATGCATTGTGCCAACATCCCGACAGACGGAATTCAGCAGTGCCACGGGAGAGAGCCAGCGGCCTCTCCTGCATCTGAGCAGCATGGCTTGTTAGTTCCCAGTCCTTCAGCCACCAGCTGTTTCTGACACAAACCCATGGTGACAGAGCTCTCTGTAGAAGAAGCTAACTGCAATTGTCAGTCTGCAGAGCATCAGGCATCGCTAAAAGGATTCCAATTATTGTTCTGTTCTGCCTGCTCCTATTACTGTCTACCTCAACATCAGCTCTTATTCAGGGAGAGAAGAGCGAGATGCTAACTCTCTCTCCACTCAATCTTATGCCAGAGGACCAGCAGATGCCAGCAGCTGGTGTCACGCTAGAGAGGGGCAAATGTAGGTAAACTTCCCCTCGATGTGACGGCCCACTTTACATTGGTGTTTATTGTACTTAAATGTGCTCAGAAAATCTCAAGTCAGTGTGACTCACAACCTCACCACTGAGCTGAAGATAAATACTGAGATGACCAGAGGTGAGTCATTTTTACAGGGCATCCCCCAAAGACAAGCTGGGAGGTGCCTCCCACACCCTTCACCTCCTCCTCTGTGGGCGGCAGGTCCCTGCCTGAAGCCGACAGACAGGAAGTTGGATCTGTGTAGGTAGAGTTGGCAGGTTTCTCAACACTCCTAATAGCTCATGGGTATTGAAGTAAGGACCCAGCACAAGGAGGTGGTAGAATGCCACGGCCCACGGCTTCTTTAGTTGTGCAAGTTGTGAGGATTTAAGTATAATTTACATTATCCTTTTTTTCTTTCTTTCTTTTTTTGAGTTGGAGTCTCGCTTTGTCACCCAGGCTGGAATACAGTGGCACAATCTCAGCTCACTGAAACCTCCACCTCCTGGGTTCAAGTGATTCTCTTGCCTAAGCCTCCAGAGTCGCTGGGATTACAGGTGTGCACCACCATGCCCAGCTAATTTTTGCATTTTTAGTAGAGATGGGATTTTGCCATTTTGCCCAGGCTGGTATCAAACTCCTGACCCCAAGTGATCCACCCACCTTGGCCTCCCAAACTGCTGGGATTACAGGCATGAGCCACCAGGCCTGGCACATTAATCTATTTTAAAAATCTAGTTGGACTTATTTTTAAACTTGTTTGTCAAGGCAAAATTCACATGACATAAAAATTAACCATTTTAAAGTGAACAATTCAGTGGCATTTAGTGCATGGACAGTGTTACATAAGGCACCACCTCTGTCTACATTCTCATCACCCCCAAATGAAAACCCCATACCTGTTAAGAAGTTGCTCCCCATCCTCCCTCCCCTATGCCCTTGGTAACCATTCATCTACTTTCTGTCTCTAAGGATTTACCTATTCTGGATGCTCCATATAAATGAAATATACAGAGAGGAGCCCATTAGGAAAGTAGTCTGGTCATGGTGGTTCAGAGGCAGAGCTGTGGATTCACACAGACTGAATTCAAATACCAGTTCCTTCATTTTTTAGCTTTGTGATCTTGGCTAGGTTCTTTGACCTCCTCACTTTTCCTTTTCCTGTCCTACAAAGGGAAAATGCTGGTAGTGTGTTTTCATGGGGCAGTTACAAGCATTAAATAACCTTCTTCAGGTAAAGTTCTTGCTATTGAATCTGACATCAAATAAGCAATCAAAGATTATAACTGCTACCTCCTCTTCCTGGGTAGCACCTATGTTAAATCAATGTATATGACTTGACTCAGGTGATGCCTGTCTTTTGTGGCCTTTTGAGATTGGCTTCTGTCACTTAGCACAATGTTTGCAAGGTACATCATAGTGTTTACTGATCCATGTGGTAGCATAGGTCAGCACTTCTTTTCATGGCTGAATAATATTCCACTCTATGCATAGGCCACATTTTGTTTGCCCATCTTTCACTGATGGACATTTGAGCTGCTTCTACTTCCTAGCTATTATAAGCAGTGCTGCTATGAGCAGGCATTTGCAAACAGTTATTCTTATTTAAATGTGAATTAGCAGTGCATATACACACCCAAAATTGGGTCGCCAAAGCCATGATTTTATTGATAATGATCAAGGATTTCTTCTTTGCACAAATTCTTTAGAGCATAAATGTCAATGACTAGGACAATCTTATAGGACAATCTGAAAAAAGCAATAGCCTAGGTGGAATGTGGATATGGTTGAGGTCATTAGTTTAATCATATCTGCAGAGTCTCTTTTGCCATATAAGGTAGCACTCACAGGTCCTGGGAAATTTTAGGATCGGGATATTGTTGGGGTCGTTATTCAGTCTACCACATACACTGTGACCTGAAGGTTCATTAAGAGTTTACTGAAAGACCAGAGCATAAGGGGTGCTCCAGGCAGAGGGCACAGCATGTGCAGGGGCCCTGAGGCAAGAGGGAGCCTGGTATGTGCAAGAGAAAAGAGTTGCATGGCTAGAAAGAGACACAGGTTTTTATTGGCCAAATTAAGGACTTGGGTCAGTATCCCAAGGACAAAGAGATGCCACTAAAGAATCTCAAGAAAAGGAGTCATAATTTGGTTGGCATTTTAGTAGATGCTGTGGCCACATGGTAGATGGGCAAAGTAGAGGGAAACGATTGTGGACTCATAAGAAGTTAGGAAGCTGTTGTGATAGTTCTGGTGAGAGGTGGCCAAGGCAAAGGTCAGTATGTGACAGTGAGGAACAGGGGAAGAGGACAGAGTCACAGGCATCTGTGATTTACAGCTGACCAGCTCTGCTTTGCTACTTCATTCATTCATTCCACAAGTGCGTATTGAGCTCTCAACATGGGGAAGGTGTTATGCGTGGTGTTGGGAATGAAATGCTGAGCCCACTGTGCAATCCTGGACAGGTTAATTAACATTGAGGCCCCATTTTCCCATCAGGAAAATGGAGATACGATAATATTCATTTTTTTTGGAGTGTCATGAGGATTAAATGAGTGAATGGAAGGAAAGAGCTTAGGACAGTGCTTGACACAGAAGAAGAATTTGGAGCAGCAAGCAAGAGAAAGAAAAAGAAGGAAGAAAGGAAGGGAGGGAGGGTGGGAGGGAAAGAGAAACAAAGAAAAAAGAAAAAAAGAAAGAAAGGAAAGAAAAGAAAAGAAAGAAAAACCCACGAACACCCACAGAAACAACCACCCTGGCTTTGGCCCTCCTCTCTCTAGAGTACTCATTGAAAAATTCATCCAGGACAGTATTTGCATAAACACCCAGGAACAGCTATGGGTGGCATATGTCATTTGGCATTATGAGGCATTGAGAAATCCTTTCCATAATATCTACTGAGTATATACTGTGAGCTAAAACTATGGTAGCTGCTATGCGAGAAAAATGAATAAAAACCAACAATCATTGTCTTAATAGAGCTTACAATGTAGTTGGGGGGACCAACATTAGTCAAATAAGCATGCAAATGAAGATAGTACAAGTTAAGAGGGAGAAGACCATGTTCCAAGAGAGTCTTTGGTGGGCTGAGTTGACCTGACCAAGGTAGTCGTGGAAGGTCTCCTTGTGAACGTGATCCTTGGAGTGAATCAAGAGGACGAGGTGGTATTAATTGAGTGAGAAGGGGTAGAAAGAACATCATAGGGAGAGAGAAAAGGATGAGCAAAGATCCTGTGGCCAGTGAGAATGCAGTGAGTGTGGGTGCAGATAAGGCTGGAGAGGCCACCAAGAGCTGAACACCCATGGAACCTTGTAGAACAGGCTGATGGGTTTGATCTTTATCCTAATGGAAATGGGAAATCCTTAAAGTATATTGAGTTATATGGAGATATATACAGAGATGCATCTTTGGAAAGATGAATCTGGTTTGAGTGTTAAGGGGAGATAGAGAAGGAGAGAAGAAAAATGCCCCCTAGGATACTACCATATTGGTTCAAACAAGAGATGGCAATTAGGTGGTGGAGATGTGGAGAAGGCACCACTTCGAGGGCTGTTTAGGAGAGAAAATCAACAGCAGCATTCGTGATAAACTGAACAGAAGGGGTAATGGAAGGTCAGGTAGCCAGGATAACACCAGCATTCCTTGACTGGTGCAATCAAAATTGAAATGGGGATATTGCGAGTAGAGGTAACTCATGCCACAGGTGTTTCATCTTATCAGTAAAACAGAAGCCTGGCTCATTTGCTGAAAAAGAGTGCATTGAGGACTAAGGCAGAATTTTAAGGACGTACAAACATTTTTGAATGGCAGCTGTGGGGATTCGAGCAACAAGAATGACATGCAGAAGTGATGACTTAATTGAAATCAAATTGAAATACTAGAAACCACAGATCTGAAGTAGGCATTTCATCTGATACGTCTCAAAGGCCCAGCAGGATGCTCTGTCTACAAAGAAGGTACAGAACAAGTATTTGCTGAGCAAGTAGATAAAACCAAAGAGCGATTTTGTGTGACTTTCCCGAGCCAACTGGGACAGTGAATTGGCTGATCTATGCAAGACAATTTGTCGTGCTGTATTTCTTTCCATGGCAATCTCTGTGTAGAACTATAGGCTGCAACCTAAAGGTGAAATGCACTTAATTTGGCTTGAATAATTTACTTGGGTTCTTCCTTATCAATAAGACTTGAATATATCATGTAATTTGAATTTGAATTTGGTGGATATATGATTGTTTAATTATTGGGGATTGGAAGATGAGGGAGATAGGAAGAAAAGAAAAAGGAACCATTTGCCCACACTCTGGTGGATCTAAAGAAGGTTTCATTACTGTAGGACTTCTTAGAACCTTCAGTACTCTAAGATAGAAGCTTCTTAGACATTATTAGTTCTACAGGAAAAAATATTAGTCACAAAGAATAGCTACATATAGTTATCACCTAATATAGTGGTATTCTGTGGAAAGAAATAAATCTGTATTAGATAGATTACCTTGAATTTGATAATATCAAATTTTAGCCCCTTGGAAGGAATTGTACTCTGGAATTATATCTTTGGAATATCTGATCAGGCTGTTACACCATTCTCCCCATGTTTTCTACCATATTTCTTAAAGAATATTATTTTATACCATAACTATACTCAAGATTGTGCCTATTTCTCTATCGCCTTCCTAGGAATTTAATTTTGTTGTCTAAATGGGGGAAGTCTGTTTCCTTTCCCAGTTATGGCCCAAATAATAAATGTTGATGTTACCGTGCTATAAAAATATGTCCTCTATAAATTGCTTTGCTTGTCATTAAGATGTTTCCTAAACAAGTTGAATATGCACTATGTTTTTGCCAGACACTTGCAGCAATCTTAAATTACCTGCTGTGTCTATACATATTCAGAAGGCCATAATGGAAATGTGCCAAGTGGCTCAGGAGAAAATCATTTATAAAGATTAGGAGAGGACTTGGGAAGCTCTGCCCCTTGTTGCTTGGACTGTGCACAAATACGTTTATTTCTGGGTATGTTTAGGTTATTTCTTTTCAGATTTATTTTGGCTTGCACAGTTTCCCAAGCATTAGTCATCACTGTCCCCTGAAGCAGTTACACTATACTCATCTCCACAGATGATCAATCAGAATCTTGAGACTGAAATGACCAGTTAAGACAGACCAAGAATTTGTTGATCTGATGGAGGGTGAAAAAATATGCAGTCTGAATTGAAATGACTTTCATGAGATTTCACGCAGGTGGTTGTTTCTAAATGTATACTTAAAATGTAGAGTGAAACTTGAGAGAACATTTGCAAGAAGGAATGTGATCCTAAAATAACAGGATATCCTTGTTGGGTGAGTTGTGGACGTATAGTAGAGCCATAGAAGAAAAGTGTAGATTGGTGTCGACTTAGTAGCTCTTATGAACATTTTTATCAGAGATTTGGATGTAGGCATGGAAAGAAAGGCATAGCTCTTAGATTAGCGGATGAGACAAGTTTGGAAGGAATTCTTGTCCAATTGGAATGCATAATCTGTCTTTAAAGACATATTAAACTGGAATAACCCATGTACAAGTTTTATCCAGCTTGGATACCTAGAAGTGGAATTCCTGGTTAAAGGTATATTAATATAAAATTTTATCAAAAACTTATGTTAGATAATGATTAATCCTTCATAAACATCATGCCAATCTACATTTCAACTACCAGGGCACACACTTGAACACATGTAAACAGTGATCTATTCTGAGGACTTTTCAGAACTTTTATTAAACCAAGATACATTGTAAATCTTTGAGGGAGTCATCTGGCATACAAAGTGTTTTTGAAACTTTGATTTTAAAGGAACTCCTACTACCATCTTGAGGATCTAGTATCCTTAGAACAGCAGTCCCCAACCTTTCTTGGCACCAGGCACCGGTTTTGTGGAAGACAATTTTTCTATGGACAAGGTTGGGGGATGGTTTCAGGATGAAACTATTCCATCTCAGATCATCAGGCCTTAATCTGATTCTCATAAGGAGCATGCATCCAAGATCCCTTGTATGTGCAGTTCACAATAGGGTTCACGCTTCTACGAGAATCTAATGCCACGGCTGATCTGACAGGAGGCGGAGCTCAGGTGGTCGTGCTCACTCACCTGCCACTCGCCTCCTGCTGTGCGACCCACTTCCTGATGGGCCATGGATCGGCACTAGTCTGTAGCCAGGGGCTTGGAGACCCCTGCCTTAGAACACAATTCAAGAAATGCTACTCCATGTGAAAGCAAAAGGCTGAAAACTTGCAGAAAGAAAAAGCTGAACTATTGAAAGAGGAAATATCTGACAGGAGAAGGCACAGAGATGAGCATGAGGGCCATCTGTTGAAGTGTTTTTAACAGTGATGATGATGATTCTAGCTGATATTTTCAGAGCATTTTCTATGTGTCACTCATGTAGTCCTCACAAGAACTTCATGAAAGAGGTGCTATAATTATTCCCATTTCACTGATGAAGCAACTGCAGCATAAGGAGGTGAAGTACCTTGCCCAAGGTCATGAGAACAGGTTAAACTTATTCACTCTGTGTGGCCCCAGAGGAGGAAGGGTTCTAGAAAGAAATATTTTAGCTTAATATTTGAAGAAGGGCTCCGCAGTCAGAAACTGGGCATCATCTATTAGGGTTATCTCCCCAAGGGAGAATTTGGGCATGACTGCATATAATTCCCTGACATTCCATTGGTAGAACTCATTCTTTGACTTTAGATACAGTTCTCTAGCTTCTGAATCTCTGCTAATGTAGGTGGTTTGTCCTGGACAAGACTGATTTTTTAAAATCTTTATGTTATTGTCAAATTTTTTTTTTTTTTTTTTTTTTTTGGCGGAGGGGATGGAGTCTCGCTCTGTCACCAGGCTGGAGTTCAGGGGCACCATCTAGGCTAACTGCAATCTCTGCCTCCCAGATTCAAGCCATTCTCCTGCCTCAGCCTCCCGAGTAGCTGGTATTGGAGGCTGAAAGATTGAGGGTCGTGATCAACTCAGTATACCACTGGAAGCTATATGTCTAAGCGGCAAACTGGTACTCATAAATGCAGAATGTTGGCAGACCGACAAACTGCGTCTGCTGCCCCGAAGGAATACTGAGGGCAGTCACGCCTCAAGCGCGGTGTTTCTTGCGATTAGGTACATCTGAAGCCTGTTAGTAATAATATAAACCTGTGATCCATTAAGCAGCTGGCCAATCATTACCTCCTCATCCTTGCTCCTTCTACCCAATAAATACAAAGGATTATAGAAGCTCAGGGGCTGCCTTTGCTCACTAGAAGCAGCGAGCTCTCTTCTTCTTCTCAGGTCCCTTCCTTTGAAATAGTTTCCTTTGTTTTAAGTTTTCATTTCTACGTTTGCCCCCCTTTGTTCAGTCTCGCAATGACTGTCTCAAGTAGTAACAGTAGTAACTGTTGTAATGACGGTCAAGTAGTAACAGTAGTAACTGTTGTAGTGATGGTCTCAAGTAGTAATTGTGGCAGTCAGCCACCGCTGGGATTACAGGCATGCACCACCACACCCAGCTAATTTTTGTATTTTTAGCAGAGATGGGTTTTCACCATGTTGGCCAGGATGGTCTTGATCTCCCAACAGGTGATCCACCTGCCTCGGCCTCCCAAAGTGCTGGGATTACAGGCATGAGCCACTGTACCTGGCCTATTGTCAATAAAATATTTTTATATCCATGATGCCAATTTGTTTGGTAAATGTGACTACAGACCCCAAGGTGAAAAGTTGTAGAAATTATCTTGGGATCATCTTGACATCTCCTGGTTGGAGTCTTCGTGTTCACTCCTGCTCCATCCCCAGGTCATAAGACAATCTTATCTCAGACTCTCAGCCCAACTGTCAACTCCAGCCTCTGGCCTACACTAGTGCCCAGTGGTGAGCAAAGATGTTGGGAAGAAATCTGGATGCATCTAACCCCGCTGCATGTTGAGTATTAGGAAGCTGCCCGACACTCTTCCTTAGAAAGGTTTTAACATGTCATACTATTGAGGCATTGAAAATCTAAATGAATTCTCCTAATTGTTCTTATAAGGAAAATGATAACCAAAGAAGCTATGGAAATTTTATTACTTTATTATCCTTTACCAAATGTTCATTGCATGTCTTCAGTCCCTCACATTCCCACCAGTTCCTCTCTTCTTTGCCTGACCAACCTTATACATCCTTTGGGGCATGTGGCAGAGATTGTGTGTTCACTAAACTCTTTTTTTCCACCTCTTGGCCATAGTTAGACTTCATTTTCCAATGTTCCCTGCAGTTAGGCAGGGCCATGTAACAGACAACGGAACTTGGCAGAAGTTGTCAAACCACTCCTTTGTCTCCTCACCTTCTTTCCACCAGCTGAACCGAGGACTCCAAAGGTCTAGGGAAAGGCACAGCCCAAGATGGAAGGTCCTGAATCCCTGACTCCCCCATGACCTTGAGCAAAGTGGAAGAACTGGATGGATGGTTGGTTGTTAAGCTCTTGAGAAGTAGTGGTTTATTTGTTGCAGCAGTTAATGTTGGTCTGCCTAACATAAGACTCTGCTCTACCATATCAGGTTTCTTCATGGGTAAAGTAAGGTCTTCTCCTGTGAGAATGCATAGAGCCCTAGACAGAGCTTGCATCATAGCTTTAGAATGCAAGCCCCATGAGGCAGAGCCTGTGTCTTTGTTACCCATCATTTTACCCATTCCCTAGCAAGTGTCTGACATTTGGAAGACCATCAGTAAATACTAGCTATTATTGCTATTAGTATTAATGTGTTAGTGTTATCTGACCCTTGCTCCTTACAGTGTAGGCCATGGGCCACCATGGCGTCACCCCAGAGCTTGCTAGAAATGCAGAGCCCCCAGCCTCATGCTAGCCTTCTTGAATTAGAATCTGCATTTTTAACAAGACTCTCAGGTGAAGCCATTCCTGCAGAGGTGCACATACTAATATCTGAAATACCTCGCTCTAGACCAGAGGTTCTCAGCCTTGGTTGCACCTTAGAATCACCCTATCAGAATTCCTATCAGAATCTGGTTTTGTTTTTAAGACTTTCCAGATGAATCTAATGTGCAGCCAGGATTGCAAACCACTGTTCTATCTCACTAGTTCTCAAACACTAGCCTGCGTCAGAATCCCCCGGGTATTGGGTATGGGTTGCAACACAGACTGCTGGGTCACCTCACCACAGTGCCTGATTCAGTACGTCTGTCATAGGGACCAATAACGTGCACTTTGCCCAAGTTCCCAGGTGCCTTCATTTGCAAGGGCTGTCATAACAAAGCACCGTAAACTAACTGGCTTACAACAGCAGAAATGTATTCTCCCACAGTTCTGGAAGCCGGAACTCTGAAATCAAGGTGTTGGCAAAGCCATGCTCTGGCAGCTAGTCCAGGGGAGAATGCTTCCTTGCCTCTTCCAGCTTCTGATGTTTGCCAGCAACCCTTGGAGCTCTTTGGCTTGCAGAAGCATCCACCACTCCAGTCCTCTGTCATGGCTGTCTCCCTGGGTGTCTTCACATTGTTTTCCTTGTCTGAATGTCTGTCTCTGTGTCCTAATTTCTCCTTTTTATAAGAACACCAATCATATTGGCTTAGGGCCCATGCTCATGACCTCATTTTATCTTGTTTACCTCTACAAAGACCTCACTTTCAAATAAAGTCACATTCTGAGGTATTAAGGGCTAAGACAATCATCATAAGCTTTTTGAGGGGACATAATTCAACTTACAACACCAAGTGATGCTGATGCTGCTGGTCTAGGAACCCCTCCTTGAGAACGGCTGCCTTGTTGTGAGCTGCAAAATGAAAGGACAGCTTTTATTTCTTTCCATACATTCTACCCACAGTCTAGTTTGGCGCTTGGCACATCATATGTTTTAAGTAACTATAGGTTGAATTAATTAATATTCCTTCCACACAGCAATTTGGCCTGCATAAAAGACTTCAGTATTTTCCTGATGTTGCCAGAGACTTAATGTGTGACATTTCATATAGCAAACGCTCAATAAATGTTGGGTGACTGAACATAGCTGTCACTGCTCATTACATATTTAAAAAATAACCTTACTGGGTCTTCATGCTTTTATTCCACCTTATGGAGCCCAGTGACAGAATGCTGATTAAATGACACGGCTCCTTTAACGGGAAATTGACAATCTACAAAATGTTGTGGATTCGGTAGCACGCGTTTGAGGTGCTAACTGACTATGATGATTTGTTGCTTGCCTTGCCTTGATTCCCCAGTGAGAATTCATCTCTATTTAGCAGGTGTTGTGAACTATTCCAGTAAAGGAGATCTCTTTCTTTGAATCCCAGCAACCTCTAGCTTGGTCTTTAGCTTCATAAATCACTGTTAATTTTCACCTAAGTCAGTGGTTCTCAACTGGGGGTGATTGTGCTCCTCAGGGAACAGATATTAGAGACATGTTTTGGTTGTCTGTAATGAGAACAGGGGGTATTCCCTTTCCCCAGCTGGGAACAGGGGGTATGCTGCTGGCATCTAATGGGCAGTGGCCAGGGGTGCTGCTGAACATCCTACAGTGCATAACACAGTTCCCAGCACCATAGAGAATCTCCGGCCCCACATGTCAGTAGTGCCAGCGTAGAGAAACCCTGACCTAAGCAAAGGCAAAATGGACATGAAGTTGCCTCAATGGGCAAGACCATGATTTCTGAACCACCCCATCAATGACACTTGATGTGACCCGTAGCAGGAGTGCCAGGGAGAACACAGCTTTGTCGTTCCATGTCCAGTTGCTTGGATCAGAGGGAAATGGGACCTTTCAGTCACCACTGCAATATGAGAAAGTGAGCTGCACCCAGTGGCTACTAGGTGGGGCGTGCTTCGAGCACACCCTCTTGCTGAATGTGAGATGATGCTGCCACTCGCAATGTCTCTGAGGTGAGAACTATTACTGTCCCCAAGTTGCAGAAGAGGAGTCTCCAGCACTGAGAGTGGGTAGTTCACCCAATGTCATATAGGGTGGACTGTTAAAGTCCTACATAAAACCCAGTCTATAGGACTCTTGAGTCTGTGACTTTAATCCCTGTATAGTCTGGGTTTACACTTCCATTCAGATCCCTGCTCCACCATTTCCTGTAGATGCTCCTCATCTTACGACGGTTTATGACCTGATAAACCCATAGTAAGTTGAAAATTATCGTTAAGTCAAAAACATATTTAATACACATAACCTGCTAAACACCGTAGCTTAGCCTACCCTACCTAAAACATACTCAGAACACTTCCAGTACAATATTCAATAGATTACATGAGATGTTTAACACTTCATTATAAAATAGGTATTATGTTACATGATTCATCCCAGCATCACAAGAGGATATGGCATCACATGTTGCTAACCCAGAAAAACACTAGAATTCAAAATTCGAAGTATGGTTTCTATTGAATGCATATCACTTTCACACTATTGTGAAGTCAAAAAATTATGAGTGAAATCATTGTAAGTCAGGGACTCTCTCTAGCTGCATGGTGTTGGGTAAGGGATTTAACCCTCGGTGTCTTTGTTTCCTCATCTGCAAAATGAGGATTTATAACAGTTCAAAGGGTTTCTACTAGGATTAAAAGATACAAAATACATTTAACAATGTCTGGCCACAGTAGGAGCTCCGTAAATGCTAGTCCTTCTCCCCCTTAGCAGTCATTACATTCACAGGTATTAAGAAAGAGAAATGTGTAAGTATGATATGTAATTCTCTTAGTTAATGAGACTTTCCTTAAACTGACTAGAAGATTCCATTTACTGGAAACATACTTAATGATGAAGCTTTTATTCTGTTCATCTCCTTTAGGGAGTACTTAAAAATAACTCACAAGCCCACTGTTAGAGCTCGTGTTCTTTACCCAACCAGGATTTAATTAGTCCTTCAGCTCCTTAGCCCTTCTTAGAAGTTGTTCAATGTTAAATCCCACATGACCCTTGGATGGGAAGATGTAGAAACCCTCCAAGCACCATCTGACATACCCAGTGACTAGGAAGACTTCACAGTAAGAGTTAAGGAGTTTTAAAGATTGCTGATGTTAATGAAGAAGGGAAAAATTTGTGGATGTGCTAAATTAGATATTTACAAATTATGTTCCTCTCTCCAGGGGAAGATTCATTAATTTTCACCATAACCAGCTTCATTCTATTGGGACACTAGAGGAGGATTTGCAGATTGCAGATCCAGCTGCATCTTTCTCATGCTTAAAGAAGTCTCATTGTCTGCAATGTCCAGAGAGGGGAAAGTCCACTGCCTGGACAAGGCTTTCATGGCTGTTCACAACCTGCCCCAGCCTCCAGTCCATTACCCTTGCCTATTTTGTTACAGTGATGGAAGCAAAGTCCTTCTAATGAAAAGGGCTGTAGGTTAATTTTAATCCATTAGCTGTCTACCAGACCTCCTCTGCCATCCTTTAGACTCTACATATAGTTCCTCTCCCTGCTCTGTCTTCTTGTGTGTTAATATTTATATCAAGCAAGCCCTCCTTATCTGCCCACCCTTTATCTGCCAGGCTAACTCCAACTCCTACTTCAAGACCATGTTCAAATATTGCCTCCTGTCTGCAGCTTTCCTCAACTTCCCCAGGGAGAATTGATGGCTCCCTTTCTTTGAGCATATTCATTCATTCATTCATTCATTCAATGACAACTACCTACCAGGAGCTGTTCTAAGCGTTGGGGTGTGGAGGTGAACAGGAAAGCATAGAGTCTATGTTCTAGCTGGGGAACAAATATGAAATAAAACATAAGCTAATACTTAAGAAGTTCAGAAGTAATAAGCGCTCTAAGGAAAATATGGAGTGATGAGAAAGAGTGAAATTGGCAGAGTGAAGAGTGATATTTGATGAGGCAATCAGAAAGAGCCATTGTGAGGTGAGGTTTGGGCTAAAACCTGAATAATGAGAGGGAGGCATCCATCCTCCAAGTATAGAGCCTGGGACGTCTTGGCAGATACCTCACCAACTCTTCCCTTCTCAAAGGCTCTGAACTCCTGGAGGGTGGCCCTCTTGGCATCCCCAGACTCTTGGCATCCCCAGTACCTTGTCTGGAATTCGTGCATAGCAGTGGGTAGCCACAAGTGATGGCTCAAGTGACTTCGTTTAATTTAACTTAAAACTTTATTTTCAGTTGTACCTGTTATGCATTTGTTAGCCATGCTACTGGGGTTTTTTTAATCAAAGAAGAAAATAGCTATTGTTTTTTTCTTTCCTTTGGGTTCAAGACATTCTGGAAACAAAGTTTGAAAATTACATTTAGGAAATGCAATTTAAGTGCCAGATAACATCTTGGGATTGGTGCCATGACTGATGAGGTCTGGTGTAACTAACGTCTTATGCCATGTCTCTGATCTTTACTCAAATTCAACTCCTACTCTGGGAAACCCAGTGATGTGGAGAGAGGGTTGTGTTTAGCTTCTCTCTCCCTGACCTCAGAGAAAACACCAGCCATCTGCATATCAGCAGTGCCCTTTCATACTACTTATTACACTATTGTTATTCGGTTGATGTCAGTTGGCGCCACTAGACATAGGGCACTGCAGCCCCATGGCCATGTCTGTCTTTCTGAAAGATTCAAGTGCCAATCTGTTTGCATCTGGCACACAGTAGGTACTCTGAAAAGACTTGCAAAATGAAGAAATGAATGAATGAAGGCACAGCAAAAACAGGGAGTGAAAGGGACACCTCTGGTCCTGAACAGCCTGGCTTCAACTTCAAGGACTGCAGTTGGCTTGAATTTTAATCCATCAAGTCATCTCCATGTGTTCAATTTCTTCCATAAAGGTGAACGCATCAAGCACTGTGCAAGCTGCCGGGAGAATGAAGGAGTTTGATAACCATCTAGTGGGGGAGGCAAACTTTAATCGAATGATGGCACAAATAAGTGTGGAATTATAGAGTATGGTAAAAGCTAAGAAGGAAAGGCAATGGGGCTTCAAGAGTACATAGCAGTGAGCCTGGACCCAGGGGGATGTGGGAAGTCCAGGACCCTGGATAAGTGACTGTTGTTGTTTTAATCTATTTTTTAACTTTCATTTCAGGTTCAGGGATACATGTGCAAATTTGTTATGTAGGTAAACTCATGCCACAGGGGTCTGGTGTACAGATTATTTTGTCACCTAGGTACTAAGTATCCAATAGTTGTTTATTTCTGATCTTCTCCCTCCTTCCACCATCTACCCTCAAGTAGGCCCCAGTGTGTGGTGTTCCCCTTTGTGTGTCCCTGCATTCTCATCATTTAGCTCCCACTTATAAGTGAGAACATGCAGTATTTGGTTTTCTGTTCCTGGGTTAGTTTGCTAAGGATAATGGCCTCCAGCTCCATCCATGTTCCTGCAAAGGACAAGATCTCATTCTGCATAGTATTCCATGGCATATATGTACCACATTTTCTTTATCCAGTCTACAGTTGATGGGCATTTCAGTTGCTTCCATGTCTTTGCTATAGTGAATAGTGCTGCAATGACGATATGAGTGCATGTGTCTTCATGGTAGAATGAAGTCACTGTTGAGCCTTGACCTCCAAGGCTGAAGTAGATGAAGGAGTGAGGAGGGTGTTTAGTGGGAAGCTGTGGCCTGCAGAAGCTATCCTGGGGCATCAGGAGCTGCTGGGGAAGGGAAATGGTATAAGACAGCAGACCAGGCAGACCAAGGCTGAGTTCTGTAAGCTCTGCTAGGAATCTTCCTTGGTATCTGCAGAGCACACGAAAGCTTTTGAGAGATTTTGGTGGTGAGATGGTATGTGAAGAGCTGAGTCTGGAATTATCACCTGGGCTGTTCACTGTAGGATAGATTGGAGCAGGAAGGAGGGGGATGGGAAGTTGCCAAGAGCAGGTGTCCAGGTGGGAGAGAATGATCACTTAAACCCAGTGGGGGTGCCAGGGTGGAGAGAAGTAGACAGATTCAGGTGATATTTAGGAGGCACACTCAACGGGCCTTGGGGATGGCTTATTTAGCTCAATGGCCCTAAACCAGGGACAGTTGTGTCTTCCAAGGAACACCTGGAAATATCCAGGTATTTTTTGGTGGTTGCAACTGGCTGGGAAATCGGTGGGAAGGGGATGCTGCTAGCATTTCATAGGTAAAAACTAGGGATGTGGCTAAATATCCTACAATGCACGGGGCAGCCCCTCCCCCAACAGCAAAGCTTTATCTGGCCCCAATGTCAATAGTGCAATGATTGAGAAACCTGGCTTCAGCTGTAGAAAGATCAGAGATGCAGTGTCAGAGGTGACTTGTCTTGCTAACAAGGTGAAAGGTCATGCCTTTCTCTGAGATCTTGGGACCCTGGATAGCCAGTTCTTTTACAAGGGGAGTGTGGTGTCGGTGGAGACCACAAGATGGGTTTCTGAGGCATTTGGAGACGTCCAAGTGAGGAGATGGTTTTTCTTCCTAAATTTTCACCATCCCCGAGAAGGCAGCCTTCTTTTCTCTGTTAATGAAGTTTCAAGTCACCTTAACCTGGATTCTCACCTCCAATCCCCTACCTTCCAGTATTCCACCCCTCTTTTTTCTGCCCTTGAAGAGAAACCTATGGTCCTTGCATTAGAAAGGTTTTCCTGCCATCACTGTAGCAAAATAGACAAGGGTAAAAGAAAGCCTTCAATAGAATTTCATTTGAATATTTTATTTGCCCCCTTGTGCGTCATTTTCTCCTTAAGAAAACTGAGGAAGAAGTGTGATTTATTCCCCTCATCTGCATAATTTCCTTCCCTGTGTGGCTGTGTGCTTGTCAGCACTCTGACGGATCAAGAGCGCTCTGAAAGCTCAGAGGAGCAGGAAGAGACCCAGGTGACCTGGTGAGAGCCGCGCTGAACCTTGGTTCACTTGTTGTTAATGGAGCTCAGTCCTTGAGGGGCCTTTGCAGGGAAGGACGCCGACAAGCTGTGATGGAGTCCTTGGGTCTCACCTAGGAGAGCCCACAGGAGCACCTGTGAGTTGGTTCCCAGAAAACATCCCACTCTCCAAGTCACCTCTCTCTGCTTTACCCCACCTCTCTTTCTTCCTTTGTGCAAAGCACCTACTTGAAAGTAAAATATCAGTTAGAAAGGAAAGAAGTTTCAGAAGAAAGTACCACATCAGCATTTTGATCAAATTAAGTGTGTGCAAGCTGAGCAGCCTGTATCAAGGGGAACGTGGTAGAGGGATGTGGGCCCCAGGCTGCCTGCTGCCAGTTGTAGGCTGCCGTATGCTTCACCTGCTTGTGCCCTTGAGGGTCCCCTTCTGGGGTCCCCAGTCTGGCTTATGATCATATTCCGGCACGAGCACCCCCTACCCCCACTCCTGTAGCACTGGGACCATAGCTTTATTTCTTGCATCATTTTTCTCTACACTCAAACACAACAACAACAACAAAAAAAAAACAAACAAACAAAAAAACAAAAAACGCTCAGCATGAGAAATCAAGTTAATGAAAATGCTACCACATTGAATTTCCAATAAGAGAAAGGCAAAGCAAAACTTGTCAACTAAAGAAAGAGGCGTTCACTGTAATCCTTTCCAGGAGAGGTGGAAGCAGGAGTGATACAAAAGCTCATTACTGTAATCAAGGCATTTGTAACTGTTGGTGGCAGGAGGTGAAAGAGAGAGACACAGAGACGGGAAGATTCTTTTGGAGGTTTTAACTGTATGCGTGCCAGTCTTTCCTGCTCATCTTGCTGACACAATCTGGATTGTTCATACAGAAAGGAGACAGGGTTTGCCACATTTAGCTGACCAAGCCAAAAACACTAATTAGCACCAGTTGCTCAAAGTCGAAGATGCTCTTGCCTTCTGGTGCAGGGGTGACAACTTGTTCTGACTCTTCAAGATTCACAACCTTAGACCACAGGATGCACTTTGCCAGGGGAAATGCATTCTCCAACGTGGCTGTGTGCGTTGGTGCTCAAACATTCGTGAAGCCCCAAGTACTTGACAGGGACAAACAAAACACCTGTGGAATCTCACGGTCAGCTGTCCAGCAGGAGTTTGAAGCCAGGGTGAACTCAAAACATTCTCCCAAAGAAGCTATTTTCAGCCAGGGGGCGCTAACAGAAGTTGTCAGTAAGTCTGGCGAAGCTTTCCGGCATCTTCTGTGATGTCTTAATCCTCCTGTGAGGAGTGACAGAGGTAACGTGTGGCATGGAGCCATCAGTGACATTTGGTGATTGAACGTTGCTGGTGGCAGTGTCTTAATGATAGAGACGATTGATAGGAGGTCAACTGCCAAGCAGTTAATCTGATGGCAAATTCTGCCCATAATGGAAGAGTTGGCTCATGCATGCAAACCAGCGTGGTGGGGGATTCCTGCTGATGCAGCTGTGGACACATGAAGATGGGGAAAGATGCTGATGCCTCTGATGAATGCCTAGAAAAACTTTCCTTGTGAAACCTCATGGAAAGTTCCATGAGGGCAGAGATCACGTCTATTTTGTTCACTGTTGTATCCCTTGTTGCTGACACATAGCGGCCATTCAATAAACATCTGTTAAATCGATGAAGCAGTGAATGAGTTGGAAGCTGCCTTCCTTAGCCTGTTTCACTTCCAGGATTGTCCTTTTTCACTGATGGTAAGCCTAACCTCTCAAGCTAGAAATCTAAGTTGACTTACGTTCCTTCCTCTCCCTTCCCCACCAAGCTCTGCATATTCCATCCCAGGAATAAATCTCTAACATTTCTCCCTTGTCTTCTTTCTCTGAAGCCAATCTGTGTCTCGTGTCTCCCAAGTAGTCTTCTGATGAGTAAGCCTACCCCCATCTGTGTTCCATGGCCCTCTTAAGTCATTTATTTATCTGTCTATCTATCTTTGAGACAGCGTCTCACTCCATCATCCAGGCTGGAATGCAGTGGCATGATCTCAGCTCCCTGCAACCTCCGCCTCCTGGGTTCAAACAATTCTCATGTCTCAGCCTCCCAAGTAGCTGGGATTACAGGTGTACACCACCACACCTGGCTAATTTTTGTGTTTTTAGTAGAGACGGAGTTTCACCATGTTGACCAGGCTGATCTTAAACTCCTGACCTCAAGTCATCCACCTGCCTCGGCCTCCCATAGTGCTGGGATTACAAGCATGAGCCACTGCACCTGGCTTAATTATTTTAACATATAAATCTCATCATGTTACAACCCTGCTTTACATAATCAAAGTCAACAAGTGTTATTTGGCCATAGATATCTTTTAGGCCATGACAACCCACCTCCTAGCCTTGGGTTCACTTCATGTCAGTGCACGCATTAGTGCTTCACTGTGTGTCATGTCTTACCTTTCAAACACCCACCCTGCATCTTCATGTTTCCTAGTCTTTGCTCATGTATCCACTCAGGCTGGACGTCCAAGCTTCTCTTTTTTTCCTAGCAAAACACTGTCTTTGTTTAAGATGTGTCATCTAGGGACCCTTTTCTGATTCTTGTCCTCACTTGGAGAAAAAAATGCCTCTCCCTTTCCTTTCTTCCATTTTTCATCACTTTGTACTTGAATTGTCAGTTTGTCTACCCATCTCACCTACTGGCCTATGAAGATGTCAAGTCAGAGGCCATAACATCTTTTTCACTGTTCCTTCCAGCAACTAATATGGTTCCTTGCACATAATTACTTAATGTTAGTTGAAAGAAAAAATGGATGGATGAATGGATAGATGGATGGATGGGTAGATAAGTGGATAGGTGGATGGATGGGTTGGTTAGTGGGTTAATAAGAAATAGATTAGATGCATGACAAAATGAATGGAAGAAGTAATTGGATGGATAATAAATTGATTCATTCCAGGGAAATACTAAGAAAATAATTTAGCAACTCTGCCACCTCCCACCTTGGGATAAATGATATGTCCCTGTCCAGGGAAGACTGAGTGCCCTTTGTCCTTTAGACAGTGAATTCTGGGGTTCCAGGTACATGAGCATCAGGGTGTGATCTAGAAAGGGGCCTATGGACCTAGTTGGGCATATTCTCTTGGTCCTCGGGACTCTTTGTGCCATGAAGAAGAGCATAGTTTGAGGGAGGTCACAGTGGGAGGCCAGAACCCAGATGCTTATGTCTAAAGCCATTATCTTACCAGGAAATAACTAAGACATATGCACAAGGAAATGCCAATCTGGCAACTCCTGTAACTGAGTGTTCCAGTGGAGGGTGCACCAATTGCTGGTGCTCACATGATAAATTCTTTCTCAAGACATCACCCTGGCATGGCCCTCCATTTCCTAGTCAGGCATTAACTAATAGGGGAGATGCAAAATGTTGATACTGCAGAATATAGAGGCAGAAGAGATTCACACTGAAAGTGCAAATTACTTTTTTTGCAGTGAGTAGAAAGTCACATTACTCTAAGAAGCTGCCTAATTATCTGTAATTATGCCCAAAATAGTCAAGCTAGTTTGCTAGCCAGTTGAGGAATTGCATCTTAAATGAATTTGTCACTAAAGAAAGAATGTTGAAACCTGGCAAAGAGATTACTGTATTTCAGGGGAAAGATGAAAAGATACCATGCCTGTGTTCAGTATTTAAAAGAATATGGTTATTGGCCCGGCACAGTGGCTCATGCCTGTAATCCAGCGCTTTGGGAGGTGGAGGCAGGCAGATCACAAGGTCAAGAGCTCGAGACCAGCCTGACCAATATGTTGAAACCCCATCTCTACTAAAATGACAAAAATTAGCAAGGAGTGGTGGCACGTGCCTGTAATTCCAGCTACTCAGGAGGCTGAGGCAGGAGAATCGCTTGAACCCAGGAGGTGGAGGTTGCAGTGAGCCAAGATCACATCGCTGCACCCCAGCCTGGGTGACAGAGTGAGACTCTGTCTCAAAAAAGAAAAAAAAAAAAAAAAGACTGTGGTTATTGTAAACATTTTTGCTTAGGAAGCGTTTATTACAGCTGTTCAATGTAGCATTTTATGGTATTCGGTGGAAACTCTAATGTAAGTTCAGAGCAGTCCTAACATTCCAAGAGTTAAAATTATCCATGATTGGGATGTAATATCTAAATTGAAATAAAAAGACTTTTTATAGGAAAATAAAGGAATCTAGTTTCATTGTAGGCAACACAGGAAATACAAAAGTTATAAAATTCACATCTGTAATCCCACCATCCAGAGAAAACTATTAGTAACTAATGAGTATTTCTTGCTAGCTCTTTCCTATGCATGTTTTTCTTTTTGTTTCTTTCTTTTCTCTTTTTTTTTTTTTTTTTTTTTTTTTTTTTTTTTTTTTTTTTTTTTTTTGAGCTGGAATCTCACTCTTTGTCCAGGTTGGAGTGCAGTGGCCCAGTCTTGGCTCACTGCAAGCTCTGCCCCCCAGGGTCACGCCATTATCCAGCCTCAGCCTCCCAAGTACCTGGGACCACAGGTGCCCGCCAGCATGCCTGGCTATTTTTTTGTATTTTTAGTAGAGATGGAGTTTCACCATGTTAGCCAGGATGGTCTTGATCTCCTGACCTCATGATCCGCCCTCCTTGGCCTCCCAAGCGTATGTTTTTCCTATAATGCTGGAATTTTAATATATACAACGTTGTTTAGTTATATTCTTTCATGTAACTTTCATGAGCATTTTTACCTGCCCTGTAGACATCAAAGTGATGGGATTTTTTGTTGTCGTTTTAGTTTTATTTTTCGGGTGGAGTATTGCTCTGTCACCCAGGCTGGAGTTCAGAGGCACGATCTCGGCTTGCTGCAACCTCTGTCTCTTGGGTTCAAGCCATTTTCCTGCCTCAGTCTCCTGAGTAGCTAGGATTACAGGCACCCACCACTGCACTAGGCTAATTTTTGCATTTTTAATAGAGACGGATTTCACCATGTTGGCCAGGCTGGTCTTGAACTCTTGACCTCAGGTGATCCGCCTGCCTTGGCCTCCCAAAGTGCTGGGATTACAGGCGTGAGCCACCGAACCCAGCCCAAAGTCATGGTTTTTAAATGCCAATATAATATTCACCATTTTTACAAACTATTGTTTACTTAACCACCGATTTATTATAGATAATTTTGTTTCTTTTATAGGTATTATAAACAGTTCTGCAGTGAACATTCTTGTGCAGGTATATTTGTCTGTGTTTCTGCCTATTTTCTTAATAATGCCTAGAAATGGAATTACTAAGTCAAAAGGTGTGATCATTTTAGGAGATTATAGATTAGACCTCAATGCAGTAGTGCCATTTCTGTCTGTGAATCTTGCTTTCTAGATCTTTCCAAACTAGGGAATAGAAATAGAAGGTAAAATCCTATTGGGCAGAAAAGAAAAGAAGCAGTGAACACTTATTTTAAAAAAGTAGATAATGGAAGAGAGCCAAAATCTGAACTCCAGCCCGAAAATCACAGGGTCCCTGGAGACAGGAAGATGTTCTGGCAGGCAACAGAAAACCAAACCGAAATGAGATTGAAGAAGAGATAGGAAAACAAAACATTTAAAGGGAGGCGTAGAAAGGAGCACATAATGGTGATGGAGGCAACGATAAGTTGCCAATGGAAAGTAGAGAAGAAAAATATCAGCATGGCTGTGAAGGAAGGAAACACTAACTTCTGCAAAAGCTGTCAGAATCAAAATGAAGCCACTTATGTTAAAACATTTTTTAAAAAAATTAACAATCAATTTAAAGTCCTGAAAAATGAGCTGAGGAGGGTTATGAAGAGGGGAGTCTCACACTTGGATGCCTGATAACAAAAACTGTCACTAAAGACTCTGCGAAAACCACAACCTTGCACAAAGACCATCACAACCTTACACACACACACAGAGACACAAATACTTCTGCAAGGACATCTGCCCAGCGACTGCCTGTCCAAGCGCAGACTGATGTCACCCTTATTATTGATCTTCGTAGCCAAGAATAACTATTTCAAAGCAATTATGTAATCTTCCTCATTTTTTCCTTCAAAAACGTTTGTCTTTCTTTACCTCCCTGCACACACACACAAAGTTACTGCAGCACACTTATTCCCATTGCATTGCCCTACACCTGAATCTTTCTTTTTGTAGAGAACCTCTCCCTCTTTGTTATTTAGGTTGATGCTTCCTGAGGCCACCCCTGTGCCAGACAGACAGAACCCTGCAGGGCCAGGGGTGGAGGGTAGGAGCCATTGAGTGAAAAAACAAGTCAAGATCTACTAGCTTGCAGCCCCTCACTGACCACCTTGTATACAGAGAGAGAGAGCTACTCTGGTACTTCATCAACCAGACAGTTGAGCAGCTTGGAAGAGGGGAGATATTTCCATGTAGCAGAGTGACAAGTTGGTATACAATGTTCGTGGAGACCATGGTTTGTACAGTGGTAAACTCAAGCACAGAAACAGACATGGGAGTATCTTAGAACCTTGCTGCTCAAAGTACAGTCCATGGACCAGCAACACTGAAAACACCTGGAAGCTTTTGAGACTTTCAGAAACTCAGACTCTGCCTGTGGAATCACAGTTTGAAGTTTAATTGATTCCCCAGGTGATTCATATTCACATTAAAATTTGAGAAGTGCTGTCTTAAAAGACATCTTTTTATGTGAATTTCAGACTTTGCCGGTGCTTGGATTTCCAGTGTTCACTGGAAAAGCCGAAGGATTTATGTGAGCACTTAGTTGACTGAATTACATGTGATTTTAGAAGAGGGATTTCCAGATGTAAAGTTAAAACATGATGTATGATACTTAGCATAAGTGGAGAAAACCAGTCGATAAGCCCAAGGCTACATGGAACCATTCTGACTTTTTGAGAAGTGCAATCTGTTTGGGGGATAGTTTGGAAAGTCCATCAGAAGAGGTGTCATTAAATCCGATTTTAAGCAGAATATGGCAGTTTGGCTAATGTTGGACAGCCTCTCTGCCCCCAACTCCAGAAAGCAAAATATTTTGCAGTTGAGAATTGTAAACTCCTTAGACAGTTACAAGCACTGTACATGAAAAATCCATGCAAGAGTGTTCCGTTCTGTTTCTATCAACTCCTTATGTTTTTTCAATGGCAAATGGTTTTGGAATCATGGGCTTATTCGAGACAGACAAAGCTATGGCCTGGGGGAAGCAACACTGGTACCCAGAGGATTTAACTGTTTCCATACCTTTCCCAGTGACTCAAACTATGCAACAGTATTCATTTTAAATGACTTTACAAAAAGACTTAATGAGATAAGTCATGCAGGCACAGTAAAATAGTTAGTCTTTCCTATTGTGTCTGCCTGCAGCAGCGTTCAAACTCAAACATTAAGAGGGGCTTAGAGACAATTTGGGTCTAGCATCAAATCAGATAAACTATCATTTTTAATTATTGTTATTTTGATAAGGACTTCATAGTCTCTGGAGTAAACGAGCCCTAAAAATCATTGTTCATGTTTTTAAATGGTAAGGGAGATTCTGCAAAGATAGTGTAAGGAAGCAGGAGGAGGAAGCAAATACTGGTCAAGTGCCTCGTCTAAATCTACCACAGTCCTCACCATCATCATGAACAAATTGCAGCAATTATGCACCAAGCAGGATGCAAAGCAGGCAACACACATTCTCACATGAGGTGGTCAATCAGTCAAGTAAAGCTAAAGGTTTTGTTGTACCCAGTTCAAAGATGAGGAAAATGAAGCTGGGAGGGGTCAAATAACTCATCCCCAATCACAAAGCCCTTAAGTGGCTCTGTCAGGATTTGAATCCACAGCCTAAGTTCATCACATTTTTCTCCTTGTCTCTATTTCGGTATTTCTCATAAATCAAGGGACATGGAGAGAAACAGAAACTGTTTCCACAACATCAAGAATGTCACTTAGAATCAATATTGGCCTGGCTTTGATAACTTACCTAACAGAGAGGTAATCTTGTCATGGGGCACCCCACACTTCACGCCACACTTAGGCAAGAAGAAATCTTCACAGTCTCAGCTGACGCCAGGGAACTTTACAGCAAAGGAAATGTTGGAATGTCTCCTAGGCTGTGTCCCTCCATCCCTGTGCCTCTGTCGTCCTGTCTACAGATTTTCATGATAGCTAATAACCATAATGACAACTCTCAGCTGATTTTTCTACATCAAGGGTCCTCGACCCCCAGACCTGTAGCAACCAGCCACACAGCAGGAGGTGAGCAGTGGGTGAGCAAACGAAGCTTCATCTGTGTTTACAGCCACTCCTCATCACTCCCATTACTGCCTGAGCTCCTCCTCCTGTCAGATTAGTGGCAGCATTAGAGTCTCATAGGAGTATGAACCTTCTTGTCAACTGCATGTATGAGGGATCTAGGTTGTGTGCTCTTTATGAGAATCTAATGCCTGATCATCTATTGCTATCTCCCATCACCCCCAGATGGGACCATCTAGTTGAAGGAAAACAAGCTCAGGGCTCCCACAGATTCTACATTATGGTGAATTGTATAATTATTTCGTTATACATTACAATGCAGTCATAATAGAAATAAAGTGCACAATAAATGTAATGTGTTTGAATCATCCCAAAACCATCCCAACCCTGGTCTGTGGAAAAATTGCCTTGCACAAAACTGGTCCCTTATGCCAAAAAGATTGGGGGCCACTGTTCTGTGTGTATGATAGAACATGTTACTGATAGGTGACATTATATGTACTATTCTATGTTGAAGCAAGTAAAGCTCTCTGTAAGCCTTTCTGAAAGAGTACAGATACAGAAACAGGGACATCTAAAAGTCAGCCATCAGGCTTTCAGGGTGACATACCCGCCTTGCGCTTTGTTGTAGGAAACGCCCTGGAGTTGAGTCTGGGAGGTACTGGGAGGTGTCTCAGCAGGAGTTAAGCAGCAGGGACTTGCCGTCTTCCTAGATATTACTGTTACTTGGTTGGTGCCTTTCATCTCAATGCCCATTTGTGATACCAGTTTGACCCTAGTAGCACCCAATTTCAGACTTCACCGGCCACCTGGGACTTAGGGTGAGTAGAGAGGCAATTAGGGTACATGTTCCGATCATTTTGAGTGACAGAGATTTCCAGATAAAAACAATATAAAAGAGGAACTGCTCAGGGTCTCTGGGGTGAAGGAGCTATACATCTGTCACTTCCACAGATAAGGTTCTTTTTCTTGGCTGTTTGCTGAGACCTGGGGGGCATCGAGCACTGGGAAATCGATGATTGTACAGCATTGTATAAAAAGGGCACCCACCAATGCTCACACAATCTGCAGGGCTCCTTTCTTCCTGAGGCAGATGAGTTTTGCTACACTGACAAGAATCCTTCTGGCTGAACATAAGATGTCACCTCTTGTAGAAGGGGCTGGAGTTTGAGACCATCACATTTGCTTTCTGCAATCCCTGAAGATTTAAGAGTGAACCTACATTGTTTATTGGGATATTGGCAGGTTGTAGTCGTAAGAGTGGATCTGGGCGGTACCGGTTAGCAGAGAGGGTTGATGTTTCTAAAGAGTCTTTCCCAGCAGCCACAAACATCTATGAAAGATACTTCCATCAAAAACAAAGCTTGAAGGCAAAAAAAAAAATGGGGAATTTAAGAGCATTTAGATTTGTCTCTTATGTGCAACAACTTCTTCCCTGACTGATTGTGCCTTGGGCAATATCACTGGGTGCCTAATGCATGAATAATGTATGTATAATGTATGTGCCACTGCCTTAGAATAAGCAACGTGGACCACAGGTCTTGGGCACCTTAAATAATTTATGTTTTAAATCTGCATATAGTCAGAGAGGCATCTGAGTCTACATGTAACATTTATGAATGCAAGTGGAACTTTTATTTCCCTTTTTTTTCAAAGCTAAATTGCCTTTATTTGACTGTTAGTGTTCCAATTAATTTAGTTGACATCATTTCAATTTTGTTGCAATACCTAGTACTTACCATAACTCATGTGGGCCCTTGTTGTGAATTAATGAGAGCAACAGAGAAATAACTTCAGGGAAAAGGTACATCTTTAAATAATTTACCCACGTGGGTAGGTGGGAAAACTGGATCTGTGGTCATGGCTAGTGTGCTGGTATCCGAAGCTGGGTGTCCACAGTCACATCAGGTCCTCTGTATCTGTGACACCAGGGCAGACAGAGAGGTCAGTGTCCAACACTGTGGAGGACCACAGGCTCACCTCCCTCAGTGGGGCCAGCATCTCATAAATTAGTCATGCTGGAGCCCTCTCCAGGAGCTCCTGGTGGGAGCTAAAGGGAAGGTGAACTCCTTTCTTTTAAAAACTGCTATCGTGTTAAGATCCGCTGCCAGGATCTAGGAGGGTAGAGTGAAGACAGAGAAATGCAAAGACTGTATTCTGAAAAGTTAAGGAAGCAGTTCTGTGGGTGAAGATAGTGAATAATAATGTTGTGAGTTGTTATGATGAGCCAGGCACTGTGTTGATCACCTCATATGTACCATCATCTTTAATTTTTATTTGAAAGCCTGAAGGCCAGGAGTGATGGTTCACACCTGTAATCCCAGCACTTTGGGAGGCCGACGTGGGTGGATCACCTGAAGTTGGGAGTTCAAAACCAGCCTGACCAACATGGAGAAACCCTGTCTCTACTAAAAATACAAAATTAGCCGGGCATGGTGGTGTGTGCCTATAATCCCAGCTACTCGGGAGGCTGAGGGAGGAGAATCGCTTGAACCTGAGAGGCAGAGGTTGTGGTCAGCCATGATCATGCCATTGCACTCCAGCCTGGGCAACAAGAGCAAAACACGAGAGAAAGAAAGACAGAATGAAAGAATGAAAGAAAGAAGAAGGAAAGAAGGAAAGAGAGGAAGGGGAAGGGGAAGAAGAAAAGAAAAGAGAGGAGGGAGGAGGGAAGGGAAGGGAAAAGAGAAAAAAGAAAGAAAAGAAAAATTGAAAACTCTGAGGTAGACAACTTAATTCTACCTACTTTTCACCTTAATTCCAACGGTTTTCCAGATAAGAAGCACAGATTGGCCAAGCAACTTTCCTACTGTCCCAAAGAACAGGGATTGGAAGCTGAGAAGCCGAAGGCACCACAGCGTCTTTTTGAAACTTGGTGCTTTCGTGCCTGCCCAAATTCTCTGATTGATAATTAGTTTTCTAATTCTTTTATTTTTAAAAATAAAAAATAAAAGATTAAATCAGAGCAAACACTTGGCCGATATACATGTTGGTTATTCAAACGATGGAGGCTTCATTGCCTGATACATCCCATACTGACAGTAGCAGCTTTGGAACTCATGAAACCCAAATCTCGTCAACTTCCTGCAGCACCCCAGCTCCTTTTTATAGAACCCATTGTCTCCTTAGTTCTTTATGTGATAAATACCGATTGAGTAGCTACTCTGTGTTAGTCCCTGGACAAGAGCTGAGCAAAGGCATGAACGAGATAGGAGAGGTCTCCCTCTCATGGAGTTTGGAACGTAATAGACATATTCATAGTTCTGATTGGGCAAAATTCTTCTCTCTTACTTTTATTCATAGTTTCCAGCTCTGAAACCTAATGCTACAAAGATAAAAGTTGCATTTGATAGGTAATGCAATGAAACACTACTCAGCCTTTAAAAAGGAGAAAATCCTGCCATTTGCAACATCGTAGATGAACATGGAGGATGTTATGCTCAGTGAAATAAGGCAGATTTAAAAGGACAAATATTGCATGATACCACATATGCGATGAATCTAAAATGGTCAAACTCATGGCAGCTGCGTGGGAAAATGGTTTCGGGGGGTTGGGGGAGGGGGATTGGTGTGGTGTTAGTCAACAAGTACAAAGTTTCATTTATACAAGATGAGCAACTCCTAAAGATCTACTATTTAGAGTTTCACTTAGTGTTGCTTCTCTCTAATGTTGATGAGAAAAAAAATAGTCATTGGTCCCTGGGCCTCCCTTCTGTGTGCTCTGCCATTGGTATTACTTAGCTTCTTTCTCTGTATTGACATCTTTTTGCCTTGCTACCTACTTACTTAGTCTCTCCAAGTTTCAATTCCAAATTCCCAAGAGATTACAATGATTGACTCAACCTTAATCATATGAGTTGGTTTCCCTTTGGGGTATGCCCACCCCTGGCCTAGTAAGCCATGGTGCTGTGGCAAGGACACGTGTTCCATAAGGTTGCCCCCTCAGGGGCTGAGGGTTGAGCAGATTAACCTGGAAGGGAAAGGGTATGTCTAACAAATTAGAACAAGTAAGAAGTATAATCATCTGTAAGTTCACGCTACATTTTCTGGAGAGTTTTTTTATTATTATTTAATTCTCCTCTCAGACCTTCTGTGACTCCCAAACCAATAAATCATTTTTGATTGTGTGCTGTTCTTTTCTTCCCTTGAAAAATATTCATTCAAGTTCTTCTCTCATTCCCTCAAAAGAGACTTCAGGCCGGGCACAGTGACTCACGCCTATAATCTCAGCACTTTGGGAGACTGAGGCGGGCAGTTTACCTGAGGTCGGGAGTTTGAGACCAGCCTGACCAACATGGAGAAACCCCATCTCTACTAAAAAATATAAAAATTAGCCAGGTGTGGTGGCGCATGCTGGTAATCCCAGTTAGTGAGGAGGCTGAGGCAGGAGAATCACTTGAACCTGAGAGGCGGAGTTTGCGGTGAGCTGAGATCATGCCATTGCACTTCAGCCTGAGCTACAAGAGGGAAATTCCATCTCAGAAGAAAAAAAAAATACTTCAAGCAAGGGAGGGCATGCTATCAAAGTATATTTTCCTCCCCTTCTGCAAGGTCTCTACCTTTAAGTCAATAGTAGCACAATATAAGAAGAAAGACTATTACCA
Source organism: Theropithecus gelada (assembly GCF_003255815.1). Taxonomy (NCBI): domain Eukaryota; kingdom Metazoa; phylum Chordata; class Mammalia; order Primates; family Cercopithecidae; genus Theropithecus; species Theropithecus gelada. The sequence goes on from NC_037688.1 coordinate 41,214,860, forward strand.
GCTAACATTTATTGAGTATTTACTAGGCTATCAGCACTGGTCTAAGCACTTTACATGTTAAAATTCATTTATTTTCTACAATGATCTTAAGCAGAATTTCCTTCATTTTCTTATTTCCAAAATGATACTACCTAATATAGAAAGTGATAAAGAATTTTGAGAGATAATGTACCTGAATTTCTTATTGTTCATAGTATATACTGAATAAATCGTGCCTGGTGATTGCTATAATGGTATCATCAACTACAACATTGTTCCACAGCTCAGTAGCAACACCGTTTTGTAGTTCCTTAAAAGCGACCACTGGTCTGAATCTGACTAAACTAAACACAGAGCATCAAAAGCAAATGGGGATTCGGAGGTCCAGAGGATGGGAGGTGAATGATACAAATGGTTAGAGTCACAAGTTGGAATCCAGTGGAGCGATAGTGCCTCAGAGCCAAGATCCCAGAGAGCAGAATTCTGAGAAATCCGTGTCCAGAGAATATGGCCAGGACCTTGGAGAGCTCATGGTGATGTCCAAGTTTCTTCCACAGTTTAGATCTCAGACTAGTGCAAAAGTCTGCAAAGGGGCTCCAGCCTTGTAAGGGTCTCATGTTGTTTTATTTGGAGGCTCTGACATAAGTGGAACTCTGGGTGCCAAAGGGATAGTTCAGAACTGGAATCTTCTGACCTGGATAGGGCAATTGAATTCTTGATTGCATTAGACAGTGCATCAGGATCCTTGCCAGAGAGTAAGAACTTTTCATCTTCCCGTGTCAGCAGAGGAGTTCAGCTCTACCACCAGAATAGGAAAAAAATTGCAAAATATATAGCAAAAAAAAAAAATAGCAAATAACACCAACTTCTTTTCTTATGTAACCCACAGTGAACAAGAAGCAATTGTCTCAATCGGATTCAGAAACAACAGTGGGTTACATTTGGATTCTATGTATTTTTAGATGTTTAATTTCTATTTGCCTATTTCATGAAAGATTGGCAATCACACATAAATCTGCTTGAGTAAGAAGACACCCATGAAAATAAATAGTCCTACAGATGTAAGATTTGAGATAAAATGTATCTTAAGTGAATAGATTGTCTTTGCTCTTAATGAACCTTCAACCTTCATGCCACGTAGGTTTGATGAAGAATGTTTTTGATGTCTGTTACCCACATGGAGGGTTTCTGCCTGTCTATTTTGGGTAGAAGATACTTAGAACAAAAGTAATTTCGAAGGGAGGAGAATATCAAGAAATAAATCATGTCTGTATTCCTATAAAACTAATACCAGACTTGATAAACATGCATCTGAAACTTAGCTAGAAGTGCTATTCTACTGTTACTATAAGGGACCCTGAGTATTGTAGATTCGGTTAGACTGTGGGTAGCCAAGAGGGACGAGGACTTGGCTTTTGTCCTGAGCTTATGGCAGGCTGGCAGAGGGACAAGTCCCCTTTGCACAAGTCCCGTTTTCTCTCTGGGTGTGTCTCCTCATCTGTAATAGAAGGAGGATTGGATTAGCTGGTCTATAAGATCCATTTCATGATCAGAAGTACAGAGTAAGTATGTGAATGATGCGTGAATTAATGAACAAACTTCTCCCTGTTGCCACATTCCAGGAATAGCCCATGGATTTGCAAAGAGGGGCAAGAAGTGGCATCTACCAGCTGCTTCCTTTTCTTAGGAGCCTCCATCAGAGCCTAAAAACATGGGGAAGCATTACTGAATTATGACTTTGTGCAAGATTACTAACTTGGAGTGAATGGCTATTCTTTTTGGAGATTTTAAACAGTCATGGAACCAGGATGGACTCCTGAGACGAACAACCGCATTTATTCACTTCAAATACAACATGCTAAAAATGTTTTTGAAGCTGTAATTTTACATCCTGAAAAAAAGGTTAAATTCAAGGCAATGTACAAAGACAAAGAATGACTTTGAGCAAATGCATTAATTAGGGTTGAGATGTTCAGAATTTAATGTCAACTAAAATTGGTTAAGCTGAAGTCTTTTGGGAGCGGTGACAGTTCATCCTGTCCCTGTTAGTAATCAATGCGCTTGATTTGCTGGAAATTTTACATATAGCCTTACGAATCCTTTTGACTGAAGTGCAAGTTTCCTCTAGAAAAGACCAGTTTTAGGAAGGCGTGTGTGTGTGTGTGTGTGTGTGTGTGTGTGTGTGTATAAGTACATATACTGGACAAGTCTTCTTGAAAAACAGACCCAGTAGTGTCAAGTGGTGTATAACTATCCCCAAACCAAAGCCTCCTGCCCTATTTTCTGCCTTTCCTCCGCTCCCTGGCAGAGCTGACCTACTGTCTCTCTAGGTAACTTGGCACCAGTACTATCTAGAAACTGAAGTGTAATGGGTCATTTTGTTTATTCCATGAAGTTACTGTGAGTGCAGATCCTGGAATCTGAGAGACCCAGGTCTGAAACTCAGTGTCTTCACAGCCTGCCTGTATGACTGGAATAAACAACCTTAACCATTAGTTTCTTCATCTGCAAAATGGGGATGTAGAACCTTCCTCACAGAGCAGTTATGAGACTAAATGAGGTCAAATATGTGAAATGATTAGCACCATGCCTGGTGTTTTGCAAGTAAGTGTTCAACATCTGAGAGGTGCTTCGAGTATCAGTAGAACTGTTGGTATTTATCAGGTGCCTTCTGTGTACCAGGCACCAGGCGAATCTCCAGAGATGCAAATTGGACCGAGTATGTATTTTCAAGTAGTTCAAAATCTAGTAGGGAAAAGTGGCAGGAAAGCAAGTAATCAGGGAACGATTGGGTAAGTGATGTGACAATAAGGTATTAGCATAAACCCAGACAAGGGGCAGTAAGGAGGGGAGGGGCTGCTTCTTGAAAAGGGTGACATATGGGATGACTCTTTCTTTTCTTTTCTTTTCTTTTTTTTTTTTTTTTTTTTTTTTGAGATGGAGTCTCACTCTGTCACCCAGGCTGGAGTGCAATGGCATGATCTCAGCTCACTGCAACCTCTGCCTCCTGGGTGATTCTCCTGCCTCAGTCTCCTGAGTAGCTGGGATTACAGGCACCCTGCCACCACGCCCAGCTAATTTTTTTGTATTTTTAGTAGAGATGGGGTTTCACCATGTTGTCCAGGCTGGTCTCAAACTCCTGACCTCAGGTGATCCACCTGCCTCGGCCTCCCAAAGTGCTGAGATTACAGGTGTGAGCCATTGCGCCCAGCAGGGATGAATCTTAAACCGAGTGGCAAAAAGGTAAGAATGTCTGATATATTCAGGGATCAGGGATAGTCTGTGCAGAGGCCAGAGAGAAGAGTATGGAGGACAGAGAAAGGCAACCCTCCTCTGCCCTGGATCCAGAGACCCCATGTCCACCACAGCACAATTCTCTCAGTCCTGCAATAAATGCTGCAAACTGCTTTGTTTTGTTTTGTTTTGTTTTTTGGGGTTTTTTTCTTTCAGTTAGAAACAGTCTCGTTCATACAAATGAAATACCAAACAGGACCACCATGGCACAGGGAACTTCTCATTTTATCTCTTGCTCCTCAGTGCTTTTGTGTCTCTCCCTGCATCACTTCCCTGCCCTGCACCTGCCAGGTCTGTGGTTCCTCTTGCACGTTTGTAGCTCTCCAATACTCTTCAGGCCCAGTGATCCTTTTCAGACTCTTGTCCTCTAGAAAAGCAATTATTCAGATCTGGCCGAAGGCTTACTTCTCAGTTTCTGGCTAAAATTGCCCTCATAGTACCCTGACCCCAGACTCCTACTGGATGCCATCCAAAAGAGTTCTCGAAGCCCTCATTTCTGCTATAGGCATGGACCACTCTCTCCAGCCCTGACAACCCTGACCTCACATGTCCCTTGGGATTTCTGTTCCTCTTCCACTGTTCTTTTTTTTTTTTTTTTCTTGGTTGCAGAGTTTTTCGGAAGGACTGATTACCAAGTCTCTTCTTTCCCCAAGAGTGCTTCTTTGTCACAAATGATTCCACTCCTTGAGGACATTTGGTGACATTTAATTCATCTCCTGTTCTCTGCTTGGATGAATTCTCGGAACTCCCTGAGAGGAAGGACGAGGCAGTGGAACATCTGAGCAACGTGGTCTTTATGTGGTGGCTGAAGGTGATGGATTTTCATCTCCTTCTTCACCCTTTTTCCTGCTGCGTGGGGACTTCTGGGCATTCTCCTTTCTCTTCCTTGCTTTTAACTGATTTATTCTTTTCTGGCTTATGACTTTTCTTTTGTAATAACTGATTTATTATTTTCTGATAACTGATTTATTCTTTTGTGATAACTGATTTATTCTTTTCTGGCTTATGACTTTTCTTTTGTGACACCAGTTTGTAAATGTGTAACTTGTCTGATCTTTCTTCTTTCAGCACCCACCTCTCATGCTATAGCATTTGCACACCATTCCATATTGTTTAAGACTGGGATTCAGTTGAGTTGTAAAGCAGGTGTGAGAAGCTTTCCAAGGCTATAGAACTGTGTTCATCCCTCTCTTGACTTGGACTATGGAAGTTGCCACCTGCTCAGATGCCCTGAATGGTGTGTTGGGCTCTAAATTGGCCTGACAGTACCATAGCACTCTTCCAATTTCTTGGGGCTGTCCAGACATTTGATAGTAGCAGCCCAGTTACCTCTGCTTGCAGTGGAAGGAAGGGTCAGCATTGTTCCCCAGCACCCACCCTTTGCTAGGAAGGAAGGACTGTTCTTCCCTTTCTTTAACTTGCACCTCAATGCATAAAGAATATTTGCCCTTTTCCCCCCATGAGGCAGGGGTGGCCTGCTGGGATGGGAGTTCTAGCTTCTTTCTCAATCCCTTACTCACTCCTGTCATAGGCAGACAAGTTGCTAAATGATTGTGGGAAACTGAAACGCCCTTCCAGCCACATTTACTGTTAGATAAGGTCCCTGACTCTCAAAGGCAGCACCCCACCTCCATTCTCCATTCTCCCTCTTCCACTTTCTCCATCCAGGTGCAGCAAGCCCTTCTGTGCTTCCTGTTTCCTGGACTCACCCATGCCCTGAGCAGGCGTGGGTTTGCCCTCCTCATACCATCTGATGAGGCCAGGCAGAGCATCTAATGGGAGGTTCTGGTCACTCTCAGGCAAAGCCCTGCCCTCCGGCTCACTTTATGACAGCACTCTGCCCTCAGGGTTGTCACCACCTGCTCAGATAATAATCTAGCTCATCATTTTTCATCTGCCTGGTGTTCTTTGCATGTTACTTCCAGAGGCAGAATCCCAGAGAAGAGAAGGAGCTCTCAGCTCCTAAGAATCACTCCTCCAGAAAAGCTCAGCAACCAAGAAAAACAAAAACACAGTGAAAGAGAAATGCTCTCCTTATTCCCACCCTCATCCCTCGCCTATCCTTTCTCCATTTCCCCACGTTCCCTCCATCCCTGGGAGATTTACCACCTGCCATTCCCTGTGTGTCATACAATTCTAGGCTCTGTGCTTCTGTCCTGCCTGTGCCTGAAAGTCCTTACAGTTTTCCCCATTTGCCATCCAGCCAACCCCTGCTTGTTCAAAATTCAGATTCAGCCTCCCCTCTTCCAGGAGATCCCTGACTCCCCAGCCAGGCTTAGCTGCCACTCTTCTGGGCTTTCCCAGGGCCCAGTCATGGCTCTCATCACCATGGTCTTTAAAACCATTGACTTCTTTGCCTTCGCTAGCAGTCTGTGAGTCTGTATAAGATTTGCCATATCAATCTAACTTTGTATTCCCGGTTCTTGGCGCATAGTGGGGGAACTCACAGAGACTAGAGATGAATCAGAGATAAATGAGTGCCCCTTGAGTCCAGGGCGTGCCTGTAAAATTGGAAATATCTGCAGGTACAAGTTGCAGGCAGGAAAACTGAGGCACAAGAAGTGTCACTTGCATAAGACTTAGCTAGTAAATGGCAGAGCTGATGCATGTGAAAATGTCTAAGGCAGAAATATGTACTTATTTAAAAATTTCTTTAAAAGAAAGAAAATGTCTAAACACAAGGTTTTTTGTTTGTTTGTTTGTTTTGTTTTGTTTTGTTTGAGATGGAGTCTCGCTCTGTTGCCCAGGTTGGAGTGCAGCGGCGCAATCTGGGCTCACTGCAAGTTCCGCCTCCTGGGTTCACACCATTCTCCTGTCTCAGTCTTCTGAGTAGCTAGCAATACAGGCACCTGCCACCATGCCTGGCTCATTTTTTGTATTTTTAGTAGAGGTGGGGTTTCACCATGTTAGCCAGGATGCTCTTGATCTCCTGACCTCATCATCTGCCAGCCTCGGCCTCCCAGAGTGCTGGCATTACAGGTGTGAGTCACCGTGCCCGGCCTAGACACAAGTTTTAACCCTGTAAATTCTGTTGCCTCTAACTGCAACCAAAGCCCAACTCATCACATTCTGCACAGCGTGCTGCCCACATTCACTTGGGGAATCGGCAACATGTACACCTCATTACTTCACCTCCAAACCCAGCTCACAAGCAGACAGGATGCACACCAACTGTCCAGTTAGCAGAGCTTCCCATTTAAATCAAATTCTCTTCTCCTCCCAAGCTCATTTCAAAGGCATTCATTGGTCTGAATACATGTGCTGGTGTAACAAAATGAAACTCACCCCCAAAACAAAAGGAAAAAAACCGATCTGATGCAAAATCTATCTGCATTTCAGAAGCTGTCAAGATGAAAAATGAAGCCACAAGTTTGGCCTTTAAAAATATTAATTTCTTATAAAGATGAACTGGAGAGTGGTAACTAGAAAATTCCCTTATCTCCTAGGAAGAACAAACAGGATGAAATTCTGGTCCTTCTTCTTGAGTCTTATATGTCATTTCCAAATTCAACAGTTACTTGTTCACGGTTCATTTATGAGGTTTCTGAGCATAATGAATGTCCACACATGTCACTGAGTTATTGATGAATCATTGTTTCTACTCTGAGCTCAGTTCATGTAGTTCAGTATGCTTTGGCCTTGCTATGGCTTTAGGGGACGATAGTTAACGCAACAGAGCAAATCTGGCCAACTCCCGAGTAGGGCCGGGGTTTGGATTCAACAAAGGGCACCAGCAATAAATGCCTCCTTGCTGGTAGATGGGAAGGATTGAGAAGACAGAGGGGAAATTGCATGCATTCTGCTAACATCTACAACGTCTGTAACAGTGTCTTTTCCAGCAGTTATAAAGGATCCTCACTCTCCCTTTCCTCCCTCAGTCCCAGTTCATCCTCCAGAGCTCCTCATGATCAGCTCCCAAAGCCACTCGCTCGCTATTCTATTCCTTTGAGGCCTCTGTCCACTTCCTGCCCTTGCCTCTCTTTCCTGGACCATTGCAGAGTCTCAGAACTGCCTCTCTGCTCCCAACTCCATCCATTCTCTCGCTGCCTCCAGAACATTCTCCTTTTCTGAAACATTCTCCTCTGCTTGAAAGTACTGATGGCTCCTCCTTGCCTCGCGCAGCAACTCCAAATTCCTTGTAATCTAGTCCCAAATCACTGTCTGGCCTCCTCTCCTTGCCCTCCTTCTGAACACCCTAGATTCCTGCCAAATATAATATTATTCCACAAACCTACGAGGACCTTACCTGCCCTCTGTCCTTTGCACATGCTGTTCCTTCAGCCTGTGCACTCTTCCTTCCCTCATCCACCCGGGAGACTCCTGCCGATGTTTTCAGACCCAGCTTAAACGCCCCCACCAAACCTCCCCTGCCTCTCCTAAGTGGAACCAGCTCCGCACTGCACTCCACCATGTTGGCATATACAGTACATGTGGCTACTAGTTGATTGACAGGTTGTCCCGTAAACCAGTCTGCTCAAGGCCATCTCCGGTAAAACAGTGTGCTCCCCTTCCCTGAGGAGTAACTTTACACAAGTTGCAGGGGGTAGTGGGCTGTAGTCATGATGCTATTGTTCCTCTGGAAATTATGCTCGAAAGATATTTGAATGAATGAAAGAATACGTTTAGTAAAAATACATTTTTCTATTTTTTTCTAAAAGTATCCTACACAATTTCCATCAGGATCAGTGGAGAAATCCCTCCAGATTCCTAATTATCTTCTTCCCAAGATAACAAGATCTCTGTCCTCTCTTCACAAAGACATAGGACATGGGCTCAGAGATGTCTAGGCATCTGGCTTTCTGCCTGTCTGCCTGTCTGGGGGAGCCAGTGGTTTTTTTGTTTGTTCATTTGTTTTGTTTTGTTTTGTTTTGTTTGAGATGGAGTCTCACTCTGTCTCCCAGGCTGGAGTGCAGTGGTGCAAGATCTGCTCACTGCAACCCCTGCCTCCCGGGTTCAAGCAATTCTCCTGCCTCAGCCTCCCAGGTAGCTGGGACTACAGGAACACGCCACCACGCCTCGCTAATTTTTGTATTTTTAATAGAGACAGGGTTTCACCATAATGGCCAGGTTGGTCTCGAACTCCTGACCTCATGATCTGCCCGCCTGGGCCTCCCAAAGTGCTGGGATTACAGGAGTGAGCCACCATGCCCAGCCAGGAGCTGGTGGTTTTAAACTGATCATCATTCATTCCCTTTCTCAGACTCAGGTCCCTGGTCCTGTGTAGCCTGTGTTTTCTTACAAAACGGGAAAAAGCTCTATTGTTGGCCAGAAAGCAAAGCAAAGGAACCTGAGCACACAGGATTCTAACTCATGCTGTTGATTTCATTAGCATAGGTCTTTCATCGTAGATGCCAAACAGAGTATCCACTTCCCTTAGTGGCCACAAAAGCACCTGGAGAACTAGCAGAAGAGCCACATGGGGTCTTTTCTGTCTGTTCACCCCACCTTCTAAAATCCCCACCTTTCACACCTTGTCTCTGATGACACTTGTCTCAGGGATGTGACTTTGTGTCTGCTCCACAAGATGATGTCTCTGTCTGCCATTTAACCCAAGCCCTTCTGAGTTCTGATCATGTTCCTGCACCAGGCAGTGAGAATGGCAAAGCCAAGGAAAAATGTACTGCTGCCCTCACCGCAGTCATGGTCTAGCATGGAACAGCCTCACTGCTTTACTAAGCTGCTGTGGGAAGGAACTAGCACAGTGTGTGCAATCACTGGAAAAGACGGCTGGGGAGCCCAACAGCAGGAGACAAAGTCCATCCCAGTATTCCCAGAGATTCTTTCTCATCCTTTTATATGTCTATATATAAAATATATAAAAATGTATTATGTATATATTTATATTTATAATATATAGAATTATATAAGTATATAAATCATATATTTTATATAATTATATATTTATATAATTTTATATATATTTATTTATATTTATATATATTTAAATTTATATCTATTTATATAATTATATAAAAAATAATTATATAAATTTATTAATGAAACTATAATTATATTTATATAAATTATATATTTTATATGTAAATTATATGCTATATATACATCTATATTTTTATATCTCATCCTTTTATATATATAAAAGACGTTGCAGATGTTAGCAGAATGCATGCAATTTCTCCTGTGCAATTTCCATATATATATATATGGACCTTCTGGCCCCACCGGAGGGCCAGCACCTCCAGCTAAACATTCAAAAGCAGAGGAGCTGCATTCCTCACCAGTGTGAGGGAACCACATTCACCAAAGAAAGCCAAAACAGACCCCGTTGATATACACATATTTCCACAAACATCCTAACAGTCTTTTTCACTTTGTGTCATTACCAGACACAGGGAGAATTTCCCAGCGGAAATCTTCACCCAATTTGCTCCGTATGGATTTTCTACCTTATTTTACTACTGAGAAAGCAGCCTACATGTTTTATCTGCAAGAGAATCAAAAGATGGAAAATTGTCACATGGGGGACAGTGAGAACAGCTTGTTGACAGAAACACAGTTGACAGTTGCATCCTGGAAGAAGCTCTAACAGTCTTCTTTTCATTTCTCTCAGCTGGATGTTGGGCAAAGTTTTTACTTCTTTAAAAAAAAAAAAAAAAAACTAGCCCTTAAAGCAGTAAGATATTGATCACTTAAATTATCTGTGTATTGAATTAGGCTAATAGAATCTAAGTTTAAGCAAATTTGAAAGAATGATCTTGAACACGAGATAACAGGCCCCGAGTTTGTACTCCCAGGTAATGGTGACCATACACTTTTACCATATCAGATAATCAAGAAATATTGGGTCTGCCACTCCTTAATGTGATACTGGCATGTGCCGTGAGAATCCAGCATAGGCACTTTGCTCCTGAGGAGGACCAGGGGTAAAGTTTATTCTCCCTTTTTCCTTCTTAACTTTAACTCACCCCTCAATTACTCCCTCTCTTGTCTTCACAAACTGCATTTTCTTTTTGCTCATATCCTGTGATTTGTCTCAATTCCATCCAGCTAGGTGCCTGAGCTAGAAACTAGCCACCAAACTGGTACCTTGTTCCCCTCATTCCTCACGTGAAATGTGCACTCTGGCCACAGAGCTTAGCAGTCGCTCTGCATGGGGACAGATCCTGGCTCTGTCACTTCCTCTGGACTAACTAGGGGAAGTCATTTAACATTCTGAGCCTCAGTTTTCTCATCTATGAAGTGGGTCAGATGGCGATGCCCATGTCACAGGATGCAGTGAGAGTCAAATAGGGATAACTTCCAGAAAACTCACAAAGACTGACATGTGTTAATAGATGTTGTTTATTTTTACAGTCATCATCAACACCCTAATTGATAACTAGGTATTTTTCGTTCCACTTGTGTGTGTGTGTGTGTGTGTGTGTGTGTGTGTGTGTGTGTGTGTGTGTGTTGCTCTTGTTGCTCAGGCTGGAGTGCAACGGCGTGATCTCAGCTCACTGCAATCTCTGCCTCCTGGGTTCAGGCGATTCTCATGCCTCAGCTTCCTGAGTAGCTGGGAAGAGCTAGGGTTTCATCATGTTGGTCAGGCTGGTCTCGAAACCCTGACCTCAGGTAATCCACCAGTCTTGGCCTCCCAAAGTGTTGGGATTATAGGCATGAGCCACTGCACCTGGCCTTTTATTCCACTTTCTAAAACTCTCTTTCATTCCTCTCATACTCTCCCTCCTGGACCATCTCGTCTCACCTGGATGGATATACTGTCAGTGTCAGGTTCGCCTCTTAAGTCCTCAGTACCGAGCACAGTGCCTGGCACCATGTGGCCCCAAAATAAATCCCTGATCCATTGAATTGAATATTCTACCTCTCGCTCACCAGTTATTCAATGTTATTCCTGGCCATTTCTGGGACATGGGCAGAGGAAAAGCTATTGAACGTGTATAATAGCCAAACATGGCATTCGTGATTTAGAAGAATTCACAACAGACCCAAAATATGCTTTGGGCACTCAAATCGTCCATCATTTCTCCTATAAATTCCAGTAATCATTTCTGTTTGGTTTGTTTGAAGGATTTGATGCGTTTAAAATTTAAATGTGGGAAAGTTATGCCTTTTCTTTTGTTTTATTTCCTAGCCATATGACCAATGAGGCAAAGAATCCAAACTCATTAAGTCTCACACATAAAGGATTGAAATGTATACAGTACTTACAGCGAGCATGGGCTGAGTGATGAAGCTCTCTTTTTAGGCCTTGAACATGTTGACACACTCAATATTTTTCATCCACAGAATATAGTAAGAACATCGTCTCACACCATGAAACATTAATATTATTTTTATGACCGTACACAATGCAGTGAGACATTGCTGAGCTACTGAGAAATTTAAAGAATAAAAAAGATTTAGACACTGAAAGAACCTTGAATCATTGAATTTGGGGAGGTAGGGAGTAAAGTTGGAGTATGCCTAGGAGGTGATTATGTGGCTCCCAACAAATGAGCTAGAGCCAAACTTTGTGTGTTTTAAATGATTTGGATCCTTGGGTTTAGTACTGGTGGGTGTGGCTCAGTTCTGCATAGTCAGCATTCAGTGGTGGGTCAGGACACCAATGAGTTCAGCCAAAAAACCTGAATGACAGTCTGTCAGCATGGAGGTGTCCACCGAACCTGTGGAAGGAAGGAAACTACTAGAGGAAGGACAGTGACCAGTAATTGTGACACATGCTCTCTCGGCCCTTTTTTTGTACCCATAGTAGACGTCACTAATCAATGGCAACGCTTTTGCCCTTTGAGTCCAGATATCACCTTGGGATCCTACTTAACAAAGGGACCTATGCACAGTTGCCATAATTGATACAGTTTACCATATAAACTGAAACCTATCATTCCTAAAATTTTTAAAAATAAAATAAAAAAGGTAGACGGAAGCCCAAGTTTTGTAAATGAGGCTGCATTTTTAAAATGTAGGTAACTCTTTTCTTATCACCCAGCAGATTCTTTAATGGCAAAAAGGCCAGGCTTGCTTAACTTCTGTAGTGCTTTGTTAAATCAGTACACTCATTTGGTAACTATTGAACACCTGCTGTGTAACAGCAACATACATGCTAATTGGTAGCTGTCCCTTTATCTTGGCAGTTCTCAGTACTGAGCCTTGGGACAGGGAAGCCTAGACCATCTTGCTCCAGATTTCAGTAAATTGGGTCCCCGGGATTTAAAGAGGAGATGAGGATCCCCAGATACCCTTGAAGGTACAAAGGTATCTCCAAGCCACAGTTTTCCCAAGACAGTCCTTAAGCCCTGTGCCCCACAATTTTCCCAGCTGTGAAATGGGCAGCTGCTGATACAGACCCTGCAGCATTGTCATGAGGTTCAGATGAGAACCTCGTTTGTATCAATTGCCATAACTGATACAATTTACCATGTAAACTGAGAAGTGCCTGGGTCATAGAAGATGCTCTGGAAATGGCAGCAGATATTGTCATTATGCTGATGTTGCTATTGTCGTCATTTTTTGTCTCAGTGTGCACCTTTGATGCATCAGATGGGAGCACCCCGCTCTCCATTCTTAGAAACTGTGCTCATGCATTTGAGCTTGCCTCCAAAGTCTAGAGCCTCAAGGTTGGCCTGACTGTTGACATGTTTGACTTCCTAGCTCCAAGCAGGGAAAGCCCTCCAGGCCCTCAGTGGTGGTGTTCTCTTGGGAGCCTGTGCCTCAAAAACACTGGTGAGGAAAAGCAGCTATGACTCCAGGCCGAGAACCAAATACCTGGGTCTGGATAGGGTATGCCACTTATAGTTGCTGCTCTGAGATCAGACCCAGGCTCAAATCTTGGCCTCGCCACTTACCAACCACATACCTGTGAGTCACTGCAGCTCCTGGATGCTCACTTTCCTCATCTGCATCACAGGGATGGCATTCCATTCCTGCGATTCACTATGGGTCTTAAGAGATCCATTCACTGTGTTCCTCTCCTACTTCAGTGGTAGCTTCGCAAATCACGACCAAGTCATGCCAGGCCCTGTTAAGATTCCCATGTAACAACAACCTTCTATGAAACAATAATTTCACAAACAACTTCTGGGGTCAACAGCGCTCCAGAATTTACTCCCTGTGGTATCCATGAACTCCAGTTTTGAAAGTCCAACCCATGAAAAGTAATTTTTAAAGGGAACAATGTGTAATACCCAAGAGAAATGAAAACACACATCCACAAAGAAACCCTGAACATGAATATTAATAGCAACATTACGATAATAGCTAAAAACTGGAAACAACCCAAAGGCCTATCCACTAATGAATTCATAAACAAAATGGGCCTGTCCATACAGTAGAATATTATTTGGCCACAAAAATGAACGGAGCACTGTGAGATGATATATTTTTGTTGCTGAAGCCACCTGGCTTGTGGAACTTTGTTCCGGTAGCCATGGAAAATGAATGCTGGTGGTGACTACTGATGGGTATGGAATTTTTCTTTGGGGTGATGAAAATGTTCTGAAATCAGTTATGGTGATGGTTGCACAACTCTGTAAATGTGCTAAAAACAGTTGAATTCTACACTTTAAATAGGTGAATTGCGCAGTATGTGAATTGTAAAACTGTTACCAAAAAAACCCAAGTGTCCCACACTAGAGCCATCTTATCAAGTCAACCTCCTGGTTAAATCACCCCCGCAGGCATCCTGTTCCTCTCAGGAGACCAGTCTAAGCCTGTCCATAGATCTACAAGACCAGCACCATCTGGCCCATCTCCATCTAGCCCCTGCTCACACCACATCTCCCTCCCTCTCTGCCTTCCAGCCTGGGGGTTTCCATCTTCACCATGCCCAGGGCCTTTGCACATGCATTCATGACCTGGAGTATTTTTCCATCTTGCCCCATCCCACTGTCCTCATTACCTCTTAACCTCCTGTCAGATTTTAGCTCAACCGCCAATCCCTTGAGAAGTTTCCTGGACTCTGAGAGACATTCAAGTCCTTCTTGGAGGTACTTTCATAGCACCCGAACCTCTTCAGCTCTCATTTCACCATTAGAATTTAACATAAACTTATCTGATTAATATCTGCCTCCCACACTGGGCTATTTTTTACGTAAGAGCAAGGTCCAGGACTATTTCACTCACCTTTGTAGTCCCAGAAACCAGCACATAGTAGGCTCTTTATTGTATTTATTTAATTGATGTAAAATTCACATAACATAAAACTAACCATATTAAAGTGAACAATTCAGTGGTATTTAGTACATTAATTGATGTAAAATTCACATAACATGAAACTAACTTTGTTAAAGTGACCAGTTCAGTGGCATTTAGTACATTCACAACGTTGTGCAACCACCACCTCTAGCTGCTCCTAAAATATCTTTATCATCCCAAAGGGAAACTCCAGAGCCATTAAGTAGCCTCTCCCGCTTCTTCCTCCCCTATGCCAGTCCCTGGCAAAAATCAACCTGCTTTCTGTCTCTATGGATTGATCCATTCTGGACCTTCCATATAAATGAACTCATTCAGTCTGTGACATTTTCGTGTCTGCAGTTTTTCACTTAGCATAATGTTTTCAAGATTTTTCCATGTTGTAGCATGCATTAGTATTTCATCCCTTTTTATGGCTGAATAATATTTCCTTGTATGGGTAGACCACATTTTGTTTATCTATTCGTCTGTTGATGGACATTTGGCACTGTTTCTACCTTCTGGCTAATGTGCTGTGCTATGAACGTGCATGTACATGTATTTGTTTAAGTGCCTGTTTGCGATTCTTTGGAATATACATCTAGAAGTAGTTGCTCTATGTTTAACTTTTTGAGGAACCATCATACTGGTACCATATGTGGTATTACACATAGCAGTGATACCATTTTATATTCTAACCAACAGTACACAAGAATTCCAGTTTCTCCACATCCCTCCCAGCCCTTGTTATTTTCTGTTGTTGGTGTTTTTTATGTTAGCCGTTCTAGTGGCTATGAGGTGCCGTCTCGTAGTTTTGACTTGCATTTCTCTAACGATTTGTGATATTGAGCATTTTTTCACACGTTCATTGGCCATTTGTATATCTTTTTTGGAGAAATGTTGATTCAAGTATGTTGCCTACATTTTAATGTTGTTGTTGAGTTATAAGCATTCTCTATGTGTTCTGGATAATAGACCCTTATCAGATATATGATTTGCTGAATGTTTTTATTCCATTCTGTAAGTTACCTTTTCATTTTCTTTATAATGTCCACTTCATTGTATTTTTAACCAACTAAATAACTAATAAGTCCAGTGGCAGGCATTTAGATGACATTTGTGGGCAAAAAAATCAAGGACTCCCATATGGAATTACTAATTTATAGCTCCCTGGATACCTGGGGGTCAGGAATCAGTCTGTTTATTGGCTGGGGGCTTTCACTTCCATCCAAGCATCAGGCCACATGGTGCCGTCATAGTCGCAGAATCACTTATGAATAATGGATGTCTTCATGTAGGAAGGGTTAAACAGCCCCTGTCCTCCTGTGTCCACTGACCAAGTCCCCTTCATGATTTATGGATGATCACATTAAAGGAAGAAGAGAGGAATAGGGAAAGATGAGGTTTCCCAGCATAGCCTTTTCAGGACCCCTGTGTCACGCCTTGGTGCCAGTTAACATTTACTTGAATTCTTGGTTCCCTCCCCAGCAGCTGTTGGGTCCAGCTCTCTGGGGGATGTCTGAGATATAAATGCTGAGACCTGCACACTGACATTTAAAGAGCCAGTGAGGGGTGTGCATTCTTTATTTAACACCTTCTTTCTGTTGCAATATGAGGTGCTCCCCGGTGCCCCTATTAGAATTACTAATGGCCATCACATCTGGGTTCAGGGAATAGTTGTCTGTTTGTAAGAAAAGCCTGAGACTCGTGGATTTGCACTGCTTCCCAGAGGGCTGAGGAGGAGAAAGGGGTAGGAAGACCACACCCATCGCCCAGAGCCATGGACCTTGTGGTAAATCCCCCTCAAAATCACATAGATGCATCCAAAAGCCCTTAACCATTTTATTTTGCTCTGATAATAAAACTCAGTCTAGTCTTTTATGACTGCTACATAATACATGTTTATTGTAAAAAAAAAATTAGACAATTAGGAAAGGACACAAAGGATCAAATGAACATTGCCTAACTACATCATCCAGAGATAATTGCTGTTAATATCTTGCTGTATATAATTCTCCTGCTCTGTTTATATATTGGGATACATAAATACCTTTTTCACAAAAATGAGAGTTCACTGTTCATACAGTTTTGTAACCTGCTTTTGCTTCTCAACAATATAATAGAAACATTTTCCATGTCATTAAATATTCCCCTACTAAGCATTTATTTTTAATGTGGGTGCCTCTGGCTTAAACAGCAGCAATCTTCAGTGCTGCAAAGAGCTATGCTTGGTGGATGTGAATACATTCTTCTGCTCAGAGTATTATGAGTTTGTTTAAATGGTACCTCTGTGAAAATATATCGCTGGCTAGCCATTCCTGGAGCAGGAAGAGTGTCTAGTCATTCTTGACTTGCTCAAATCCTGTAAAATTAACCATTTGTCACAGTCATGGGCTACTTTTCTGGATGGGAAAATTTTCTGGGATTTAAGGTTCCAGGGCATAGACCGGGCAGTCAGTCACTGGCCAATTTGTAGCTCTGTTAAAGGGGACAGGGCTGGTTAAAGTTTAAATAACCATGGAGGGTCCCAGGCTGAAATATGCTACAGGGAAACACAAATATGAGAGACACACAAATGTCATGAGTGTTCAAAAGCAGAAGAGGTCACATTCCACAGGAGGCAAGAGGAGAGGAAAAGCTTCTGCTGAGCCTTCAAGGGCAGGTCAAGTTTGGAGAGGCAGGAAGGGCAGTAAACATTCGTTCAGGCATTGGCTCCACTAATGTTTAAGGAGCATCTATTAATACTATATTCCCAGCATTGCCCTCGCTGTCAAGGATATGACAATGAAAATACATAGATGATCTCCAACTTCAAACACCTTACAGATTGGCACAATTCAGAGCAATAGTTAGCACAACAGGGGAGACTACTGGATACAGTAATATTAATAACTGCTCGATAAATGTTCACTATTAGGTGTCATATGTATCATTTCATTAGTGCTCACAACAATACTGCGAGGTAGATTCTATTATTCTCCCTATTTGCAAACTGAGGCTTAGTGCGGTTAACGTACCTAAAGTCCCACGTGCAGGTACTTGGTAGCGGAGTCAGTCTTTGAACACTTTCCACTTATTGAGTATCTGTTCCATGATATGAAAGCATTTTGCACATTTCCTCTTATTTAATCCTTCTGACAACCTTGCACAGTAGATGATAAAATTCCCATGTTTAAAGAGAGTGTTATAAACACAGAGAAAGTTATCATTTGTCCAGGCCCACAGTAAGAAGTGGAGCAAGGCTGTACCTACTGTGGCCTGACGACCACTCCATGCCCACTATACCTCACTGTTACCACCTCAGTGAGGCAGAGATCCTGGCTGGTCTAGGGCAGAGTGAATCACCCTAGGGAAGGCCTCCTAAGGCTGACTTCCTACACTATCATTGTGTTAGTTTGTTCTCATATTGCTATAAAGAAATAACCTGAGACTGGGTAATTTATAAAGAAAAGAGGTTTAATTGGCTCACCGCAGGCTGTACAGGAAGCATGGCTGGGGAGGCCTCAGGAAACTTACAATTATGGCAGAAGGTGAAGGGGAAGCAGGTATGTCTTACATGGCTGGAGAAGGAGGAAGAGAGAGAAGGGGGAGGCACTACACACTTTTAAACAACCAGATCTCACAAGAACTCACTGTCATGAGACCAGCAAGGGGGAAATCCACCCCCTTGATCCAGTCCCCTCCCACCAGGTTCCTCCTCCACATCGGGGATTACAATTCGATATGAGATTTGGGCAGTGACCCAAATCCAAACCATATCAATCATTTATTTCATTTGCAAGTATGTATTCAGCACCTGTCATCCCAGGAGCTGTACTGATGTGAATGGAGTCACAGCCTTTGATATGCTCACAGGACACAGAGAGCCACATGTGCCACTGTGATAAGTCAGATATTATGCTAAATGTAGGCATGGGTATGGCACAGTGTGGGGGCAGAAAACTCAATTCCCAGTTAGACAGGGATAAATTAGGGCAGGCTTCACATGGGAGTAACATTTGAGCTGACACTTAAACTATAAGCACGTGCTTACCTGGGGGGACACCTGGATGGAGGCTGTCCCAGACAAAGGGAATGGTGTTTGCAAAGGCTCAGAAGTAGAGAAAGCATGGCATGTTTGGCTAACCATGGCCAGGAATTAAGTACTACTAGTAGATAATGGATGAGGGGAGGAGTGGGAGGAAATGCTGGCAGAGGGGGTCAGATCTCCAAGGGCCTATGGTGCTGTCCACAGAGTTTAAACGGTGTCCTGGTAGCGATAGGGAATCATGGGAGGATGTAGAGAAGTATAGCAGAGTGATTGGCATTGAGAGTCAGGAAGATCATTTTAATGAATATGTACTTGAGGTGGTGCTGTGGGACCAGTGGGACTATTTTTTGTGGCCTGACCTACGGGAGAGGTAGTGAGAATAGAAAGAAGACAGGTGTGAGCAAATTAAGGAGGTAGAATTGATCAACTTGGTAATTGATTAAATTGGTGCAGGAAGGTCCAAAATCTAAGATCAAGGCAGTTCAACACCCAGTTTTCATTTCTGTTCATTTCTTTCTCTCTCTCTCTCTCTCTCTCTCTCTCTCTCTCTCCATTTCTTTCTTTCTCTCTCTCTCTCTGCATTTCTTTCTTTCTTTCTCTCTCTCTCTCATCAGCTCAGGGTCTCCATCTGCCACCCAGGCTATAGTGTAGTGGTGCAGTCTCAGCTTACTGCAGCCTCAAACCCCTGGGCTCAAGCGATCCTTCCACCTCAGCCTCCCAAGTAGCTGAGACTACCGGAGTGCACTACCATGCCCTGGCTTACTTTTATATTTCTTTGTAGAGACAGGGTTTTGCTGTGTTGCCTAGGTTGGTCTTGAACTCCTGAGCTCAAGTGATCTGCCCACCTCAGCCTCCCCAAGTGCTGGTATTACAGACGTGCACCACTGCACCCAGCCTGTTCATTTCTAATAAGTCCATTGTTTTACTTCTTTTATTTATTCTTATTAAAGTTTCTATGCTGTTGGAGTTAATTGTAAGTAGAAAGTTGAGAACGGCCAAATGTTTGGTTGGTTGCTGAGCAGAAGAGCAATACTTAGCATCTTTGTTACATAACAGATCTCTATTTGTGGGAGTTAATATTTATAAAAGAAAGAAAGATGCATTACCCATAGATGGTGCCGTTTATTCTGTTTATTTTTAAAATGCTTTTATGTTGTTGAAATCCTAGCCTTTGGTTTTGCATCTATAATGAAATTTGGGCAGATTGTATTTCAGCTGGCATGGAAGGAAATGTGCTTTTTATTTACTTTGAAATAATGAAGATCTTTTCTCTTTTACAAAAATCATTACTGCATTTGTTCATCGATCCAACCAATGCACATGGGCGTTTGGAAAGCAGGTGTGGTCCCTGCCCTTCTGAAGCTGACAGTTGAGTCGTTTATCCCTGAGTACACCCTCAGTATTTACCCGTTTTAAACAGGAACTCTTCCTTGAACATTGATAGAATGTCAGAAATTAGTCATGAAGAACCAAGGGTGACTTTCAGTGGTTATTTAATATTTCAGACTTAAATACTCTTCCCACATGCTCCTCCCTCAAGACTTTCACACTTGCTAGCTCCTTTGTCTGAAAGTCTCTCCTCCAAAATATCCACATCTCCTCCTTATTCCTTTCATGACTTTATTCCAATGCAACCTTCTCATGCCACCCTGTTTAAAACAGAGCCTTGGCCAGGCGCAGTGGCTCACACCTATAATCCCAGCACTTTGGGAGGCCAAGGCAGTGGGTTGTTTGAGTCCAGGAGTTCGAGACCAGCCTAGTCAACATGGTGAAATCCCGTCTCTACAAAAAAATGCAAAAATTAGACGGGCGTAGGGGCATGCCCCTGTAGTCCCAGTTGCTAGGGAGGCTGAGGTGGGAGGATCACTTGAGCCCAGGAGTTCAAGGCTGCAGTGAGCCAGAATCATGCCATTGCACTCCAGCCTGGGTAACAGAGCAAGACCCTGTCTCAGTACATAAATAAATGATAAAAGAAAACTGAGCCTCCACCCTAGAACTATCTCCCTTTTTATTTTCTCTCTCCCTTAGCACATACCACTGTTGATCTTGTTTACCATCATTCTGCTCAACCAGAATGCAGGCTGTAGGAAGAGGGCATCTTCGTGACCTTGTCTATGGCTCTGTCCACACTGGCTAAAAGAATACCTGGTCCTGGGTGGGTGAATGTTTGTGGAATGACCCCTCTCTGAGCCTCAAGTTTCTCTGCTGAACACAGGGTTGTCAGGGGCAGTTAGCAGGGTGTGAGGGAAAAAGAGTAGCAGGGTCCCAGTATGCTTGGCTCTGTGGGGGCTGCTCCCAGCATTTTGGGCTGATCAGACTGCTTCTGCAGAGCACTGCTGGGCTGAAGTTGGTCTTGCTTTGCGCAGATGTTTCTGTGTTACCCAACACTTGGCTTAGTACTTTTTTCTCCATCAGGTCCATAAGACAATTTAAAGGAATGAAAAAAAATATGCTTTAAGGGTCTAGACCTAATGCTAGAAGTATCCTTTTGGAGAGATTTTTTTGGTTTGTTTTGAGGGACTTTTTGTTTGTTTAAACACTGAGCCTTTCAAAATTTAAGGTACTGCCTTATTGTGCAAATCACACGTATTTCTAGTAGAAAAGAAAGGAAAAGATGTAGAGAAGGAAAGCATGCTTCCCATGGAGGGATAAATGGATCCTTCCCAGCCCACACACTGTTCTGAGGCTGCTGTCCACAAGGGTGGTCAGGACACAGAGCCTGGGCAGCCAGGTCTCTCAGGAGTGGAGACATTCATTTCCCAGTCATGGGACATTTACCCAAACCACTGCAAAGAACCACCAATAACATAAGACCATGTGCTGACAGCCAGTGGAAATGGAGCTCAGAGTTGACAGAGCTCCCTGAAGACTGAGCTCTCTTGAAAATGTAAAATTGCTGAGGACCTTAAGAAGACTCTGATCAACCGTGTTGGCCCAGTTGGATGTTCATCCTGAACTCTAAGAGGCATGGTCCATCCGCTGAGCAGAATGGCAATTGATGGGGTTTACACTTAACCATTTAACCATGTGCGTTAATTTCCTAGGGATCCTGAAACAGATCACCACCAACCAGAAGGCAAAAAACAACTGAAATTTATTCAGTTTATTGACAATCCTAGAGCCCTGAAGTCCAAAATCAAAGCGTTGGTAGGCCTTGCTGTCTCTGATGTTCCCAGGGAGGATCTCATCTGCTTCTGCCAGCATCTGGAGGCCCTGGTTCCTTAGTTTCCAGCTGCAAAGCTCCAGTCTCTGTTTCCACCTTCAGGGGCCCGTCTCCCTGTGTCTTCTCCTCTTCTGTCTTCTATGAAAGGACACTTGTAGATTTAGGGCCCACCCAGCTAATCCAAAATCATCTCATCTCCAGACTTAAACTTAATTACATCTGCAGAGACCCATTTTTCCAAATAAGATCACATTCACAGGTACTGGGGGTTAGGAGTTGGACATATATCTTGGGCGACCACCGTTCAACACATACAAGTCCATGGAGAGAACACTCCCCTCACTTTGAAGAGCTACCATTCTTAGTTCCTTTGATTTTTAAAGCTCGTATCTCTGTCCAGGATTATTGAGCATCTATTCTGTAGTTTTAACTGTAATAGCTTCCACTTGCTGATTTTATTCTGTGCACCAGGTCGCATGGTCAGCCACATATAGGGATTGTCCCATTTTATCCTGATAATAGTGATGGAGGAAAGGTAAGATTGTTTTATTTTGCAGAACCAGGACATGTGGGCGTCAAAGAGTGTGATTGCTCCATGGCCACAGAGCTCTTTAAAACCAGAGCTGAAGCCGGGCATGGTGGCTCATGCCTATAATCACAGCACTTTGGGAGGCCACGGTGGGCAGATCACCTGAGGTCAGGAGTTTGAGACCAGCCTGGCCAACATGGTGAAACTCCATCTCTACTAAAAATAAAAAAAATTTTTAAAAAAAGAAAAAGCCGGGCATGGTGGCGTGTGCCTGTAGACCTAGCTACTCCAGAGGCTGAGGAAGGAGAATCACTTGAGCCCGGGAGGGAGAGGTTGTAATGAGCTGAGATCGCACCACTGCACTCCAGCCTGGGTGACAGAGCAAGAGTCTGTCTCAAAAATATAAATAAATAAGCAAAAATAAAAAATAAAAGCAGATCTGAGATTTGTATCCTTAGTTTGGCTTTAAAGTCCTTGCTGTTTTCACTATGCCATAAGTGAGCAGAAGCAAAGAGTTAAAGCATGGCTTTTGCTTCCAAGCACCTCATAGCAGAGTGGAAGGGACAGAGAACTATCTATGGTTTATTCGGACATGATGTGGTATGTGCTACAAGGGAACTGTGTCAAGAGCTCTGCAATCTTTCTACCCTGGAAACGTTAGTAAAGGCTTCAAAGAGAAAGTGACCCCTGAGGTGGTCATTTGAGAACAGCAGGACTTGGCTGCATCTGAATGTAGAAAATTGCATGCTGGGCGAAGGGAACAGCATCTGTGAAGAAAGGCAAAAGTGAGTGGACCACCCACCTGATCCCTCGATAGCATCCAGGGACTTCTGTAGGCTGTAGTCTTATGATGCTGAGACAATGTATTAGGCTATTCTTGCATGACTACAAAGAAATACCTGAGGCTGGATAATTTATAAAGAAAACAGGTTTAATTGGCGCATGGTTCTGCAGGCTGTACAGGAAGTATGGTGCCAGGCATCTGTTCTGCTTCTGATGAGGCCTCAGAAAGCTTACAATCGCAGCAGAGGGCAAAGTAGGAGTGGGCATGTCACATGGTAAAAACAGGAGCAAGAGGTGGGGGAAGGTGCCAAA
Organism: Theropithecus gelada; assembly: GCF_003255815.1. Taxonomy (NCBI): domain Eukaryota; kingdom Metazoa; phylum Chordata; class Mammalia; order Primates; family Cercopithecidae; genus Theropithecus; species Theropithecus gelada. Next base: position 41,238,074 of record NC_037688.1, read on the forward strand.
CTTAAACAACCAGGTTTTATGATAACTCACTCACTATTACGGGGACAGGACCAATCCATGAAAGCTCCGCCCCAGGATCCAGACACCTCCCACCAGGCCCACCTCCAACATCGGGGATTACAATTCAGCATGAGATTTGGTGGGGACAAATATCCAAACTATATCAGATGTCCCGGAGCCAGGACTTTGATTTTGAATTGCTACAGACACATGTCTCTGGTGGCTTCCTGTGTGCCATACCCTAAGCTGGCATGCATGGCCTTCCCTTCCTCAGCGGTGTGAGGCTGGTAACCTGGGACCTCTTTCCACCTTCCTGCACGCTATAACCACTTCCCAGATCACTCCAAATTTATATTCTCTGTATCTCAGGATATGGCAAAGTGAGACACGACAGTAACCCAAACTAAGGCAAGGGCAGTGGGGATAAGGAGGATGGAGTCGTGCGAGAGTACTTTTCGAGAAGGAAATCCACAAGGATCTATGCAGCAGGAGGGGGAGAGGAGGCTCGACATGAGGGAGTCCCAGTTTAGACGCCCGGGTATGGGGTGACCAGGCATCTACCAGATCAGGGAAAGACTGTACTTGGCTGGGGAACTACTGAGCTCGCTTTGGGCTGTGCTGTGTTTGCAGTGCTCAGGACACATTCAGCTGGAAATGTCGAACGAGCAGTTAGAAGTGTAGATCTGGGAATCAGGAGACAGGTGGTAATGGAAGCTGTCAGAGTCCACAGGGGTGGGTGGAACGAAAGCTGGAGGAATAAGCAGGATCTCCAAGAAGAAGGTTGACCCTTAGAGACTTGGTGGAGATTGCTTAAAGAGCTGCCATGAGTGGCAACCTACCAAAAAAAAAACTTATTCTCCCAAGCCCAACCCATACAGGGCTGGTGGAAAGAGCTGGGAAACGGGCTCCCAGGTGGAATCTTTGGGCTAGTACCAATAGGGGTTTTGGCTACGGGGGAGGTGAAGAGTAGCACTGTGTATGCTCCAGGGGATAGCAGTTGAGAGCATAAGGTACAGACCCAAGAGGATGGGTTCCTATCCCAGTGCCACCATATATATATATATATATATATATATGTGTGTGTGTGTGTGTGTGTGTGTGTGTGTGTGTGTGTATGTGTGTGTATATATATATATGTGTGTGTGTGTGTGTGTGTGTGTGTGTGTGTGTGTGTATATATATATATATGTAGCTGTGTGTCCCGGGACAAAATAATCCTCACCTGCACAATGAACACAGCAACCATAGCAACTTCACAAGGGTATCTTGAAGACCAACTAAGGTAACCCACCTAAAGGGTTGAATACTATTTCCAACATGTAGTAAGTGCTCAGTGCACGTAGCCATGATTATTATAATGACAGTGCGTCTGGGTGGAGCCCAGATGAACTGGCAAGCGATGACTACCTGTGGCCTGGAGCAGGAAGGTCCACAACTTGGGGCTAGAGCCACAAGGGAACATGATGCACACATGTGTTTGCACCCACGGTTGAGGTTTCTCTTCCCACCGGCACAAGGCACTGAGGCACTGGGATTTTCTCCCAGAGAGAGGGCAATTGAGTTCAATTCCCCTCCACTTTGAAAATGGCTCTGGAGGAGGGGCGGAAGAAAGGCAGAGACTCCGTTTATTGTTATTTTTAAAAATAAAATGAAAAGGAGCCCTCCAGGGGCATGTTTATGGGTTTTATTATTTGCAAAGAAAAGCACACTTGTCTTTATCAACATCCTGTCTGGGACGCTGAGCCGAGAAGGGCAAGACCAAATGTTAAGTCGTAACATTTGACTTCTTGTTCCTTGCTCTGCTAATGTTCCAGGCTGTTAATAGGCTTAGCCCTTGTCAGCAGAGCCAATACAATTTCAAGAACAAAATGAATGATGGAGCCCAGATCAGAAAAGGGCTGCCTCGTGAGAGCAGGTCAGAGCAGTCCGTTAGGCATCTTGTGCAAATAATGCCAAAGAAAGGTGGTCAGAGAAGCTGACTGTACCAGGCATGAAATCACCAGGGGAGCCTTCCAGAATAGTCTGTGGCCGGGTTATTCTCACTGCCTTTTCTCCCTGGTCTACGAATTAGCTTTTGGACAACAGCTGTGGTGTAATTGGAATCCATCTTGTGTGATTTTTGTTTTCCCTCAGATGACTTAGAATTAGATCAATTTATTTTCAAAAAGTATAACCCAATGACAGCAGAAAGGCCGTGTCTCAAATTGCTTTCCTGTCCATGGCTAGAGTGGGTGGGTGTCATTTGCTGATTTATTACTCTCTCAGTGGGCTCCTTTTGCTTCTAAAGCTACCTGGAATTAGGGCCAGCAATAGAGCTCTAAACCAAAGTCAGCTTCGCATGAAAATGCATTTGACTTAAGAGACCACAGATAATGCTGATTAAAAGTAACCCTGCATGGCAAAATTTGATTAGGAGATCACATCTGAATGGGAACAGGTTCTAGGGAACGGAGGACGAATCGGGCTCAGCGAAGCCAACTCTGATTGCACTTTTCTAAGGGGAGGATGTGGTGCTGATTAAATGTCTGAAATTAGTGGGCAGGGACCATTAGCATGCAAAGGACTGACGTTAGGCAAAGGTCGTAAAGCTGGAATGGCTGCAAATCGTAGGCGTTTAAAACCTAATTTTAGAAACATCCACCAACCCCTTGGTGGGCTTCTGTGCTTCTGTCACTGGGAGTCAGTAATTGAATTTTCTGGACGTTTTGACCAGTGTGTAACTTTGTGGAGCCGATTACACAGCAGAACGCAATTTTTAGCCTGACCTTAAAAGCATTACCTTCCGCTGTGTGATTAGAAAACATACAGAGAGTGCTGCCCTTCTAACTGCACTTGATTTGGGGAAGAAAAAAGAAAAAGAATCACCTTGCTATTTCGTGTAACCTGGTAAGATTCATTTAGATTCCACGCAGATCATTTAATAACAGATTTTGTAAAATCTTAACATACGGAGCCACCATAAAACGTATTATCTTTTATTACCCATACAGAGAATGACATTTTAGATGGTAATAAATTGAAACCCAAGGAAAGCCATTTGCTTTCCGAGAGTGCTCGGCGAATGACAGGAATAGCAGTTTCCCAATTTTACACGGTGGCAAATATGGCCCCCCAGGGTCATTGGAGACAGCCCCCAGCTGGCTTTGTTGAGATTTATCTGAACAACATTCTCTTGTCCCTCTTTTTTTCCTCTTTTTTTTTTTTTTGGAAAGGTCATTTCCATCCAAACCTCACCACTTGAGGACCCAGTTGTCCTACCATAACATCCCTCCTTCCATCCCGTGTACCTGGAGATGTGTGGCTGGCCTAGGGCTGAGCCTGGGGCTGGGACCAGCCAATGGGGCATCTGCCTTGAGGTGGAAAAGAGCCCAACCCATCAGCTCCAAAGCACCCAAAGCCTCCCTCTGCATAGACAACGCTCCAAAGGAGAAGGACCTTCCCTGCACAATCTTGGACAGCCAAAGCCTCATCCCCCTGCCATGCCCTGCAAAACCAGGCTTTCTAGAGACTGATTCAGCCTGTCTAACATTGCCCATGCCTGCCTTTGGACCTGTAACATCTGCAGACCATAAGAGCAACGCTGAGGCCAAATTTGCTGTGTGGTGGTCAACATAACCTTTTCTTGACTTATTCATTCATTGCACATTTACTGAGAGTGCCTGAGAGTGAACTAGTTTGTGTGATTTTTCCCCCGGGTGATTTAGAATAAGTTCAACTTGTTTTCAAAGACTATAACCCGATGACCACATACAGGCAGTGTCTTGGGACCTCAGTGTCTCAGGGGGCAAGGCACTGGGGATATGGCAGGAATAAGTCAGAGACAGAATCCTTGCCGTCACCAAGGGCTGTAATAAGTACTTAGAAAGTGACTGACACATTGGAAACTACAGGCACTGAAGAGAAGCTTCTCCGGTATTTGATATTTACCACTTTGTAGATGGCAGGACATTCATCTTCGTACTAGACAGATTTGGCAGGAAAAGGTCTGGTTGACATCACACTTCAAAGGATTGAAATGGAAATATTTTCAGGAGAAATGACAGAGGATGCTATCCTAGGAAGGCAGGTCCCCTGTGAAACTGGCAGGTGGGTGTGGAATGAGGTGCAGCTGGTGAGGCCATGCACCACGTGGAGCCAGGAGCATCTCGGCATTGGACATCTCAGTGTTGCAGGAAGCTCAGCGGTCACCCTCCAGAGAAGGTGTACTCGTTTCCTGTGGCTTCCATAACAAAAGACTATAAAATCCGTGGCAGACAGCAGCACAATATATTATCCTACAGGGATAGAAGTCAGAAGTCCAAAATGAGTCTTGCTGGGCCAAAACCGAGGTGTCAGCAGTTCTGGATTATTTGTGAGGGCTCCAGGAGAGAATCCATTTTCTTGCTTTTCCATCTTCTAGAGGCCACTGGCATTCCTTGGCTCATGGCCTCTTCCTCCATCTTAAGGCCAGCAGTGTAGTGTCTTTCCTCCTCTCCCTGTCTCCCCATGTCCCTCCCTCTCTTCCTCCCCAGGCTTAGTCCTTCTCCCCTCCTCTCCCACTTCTTCTCCCTCCCCCTCTCCCTCCCTTTTTCCTCTCTACCCCTCCCCCTCCTTTTTTTTCTCTGTCTCCCTCCCTCCTCCCTCCTTTTCCCCTCCCTCTCCCCCAACACCATCTTCTCTGCTTCCATCATCCATCTACTCCCCAACACTGATGTTTCTGCCTCCCTCTCATGAGGACTGTCATGATCACGTTGAGCCCATTCAGTTTTCCGGGGTAGTCTCCCCATTTCAAGATCCTTAACAAAGCCTCTTGTGCCACCTAAGGTAAAATATTCACAGGTTCCAGGAATTAGAACATGGCCATCTTTGGTAGATATTATTCTGTCTGCCATAGAAGATATAAGAGCTTCTAGATACAGAAGCCTGGTGGCATTTAGAGCTCACTTCCATTGTGCTCAATACATGAACCTGACGTTGAGCATCTCACAGCATAATCACAGGACAGACGTGTGAAGGGAAAATTGCTATGCAGTGTCATTAACTCAACCAAGAGACAAACACTCACCATGACATGCAGCCAGGGCTAATACAGAAGAGGAAGGAGTGACTCTGGGAAGACAAAGCTTCATGATGGAGGCAACCTTCAAGCAAAATTTCAAAGGATAAGTGATTGTTTCCTGGAGCTTGGGAGGTGGGGGCGGGGAATGTGCAGGGAGGGCAGAGGGTGCAGTATGAGCCAAGCTACAGAGATGCAGAGAAGTGAAAAAGCCTAAGACGGTAGGAATTACAAATAGCTCAGCTTTACAGAATACAGCACTGAGTGAGGAGAACAAACAGATGAGGCCATGAAGAATTTGTCTTTCATGCTTGAAAAACTCAGACATTATCCTGTAGCCACTGAAGGGTTTTAGGGAGAGTCCTTGGTCAGATGGTAGCTGGCCAGCTCACTCTGGCTGGCTTTGGGTTGGAGAGGGGCATAGAAGGAAGCAGGGGGACCAACCTGGAAGCTGTTGCGTACGTCAAGGAGGAAGAGATGGAGGCTTGACGTCATGTGCACACAGGGGTGATGGAGAAAAAGGGACAGACTCCCGAGGAAGGGGAGGTAAGATCAGGAGCACTGGATGAACAGTTTTTTGAGGTAAGAGAGAGGGAATTGCTACAGACACTCCCAGGGGCCGCCAGAGACGATCCCTCCGGGAAGAAGGGCCAGGTTGTAGGAAGAGGGGTTCTGATATTGGCCCATGGAAGATAAGGGAGAGCATCCAGTGGGGACATCCATAACAAGATAGAAAGCAGGTGAGAGAGGAAATCGTGGTGCTGTTTAGTGTCTTAGAGTCTGTTTTTTTCTAGAAATGGAGATTAAAAAAAGAAAGTTTCAGTCAGAGAACTTTTGGAAAACTATGATTTTCATTTTTCACTTAAATTGTATCATAAATGGGTGAGTTTTAAAGTAAAACATATAAGGGTACATCTTGACCTGCATTGAGTCATACGTTCATTCAGAACAACGCTAACCAAAGTGTGCCCCTAGATTGACAACATCAGCATCTCCAAGAAACTTGTGAGAAATTCAGATGCTTTGGCCCTTCCCTGAGCCTTCTGAATCTCTTAAATGCTGCAAGTAGGCTGTCAACCTGTGTTTCAGTACACCCACCAATCTTTTTTTAAAAATTTTATTTTTAATTTTATTTTTTTGAGACGGAGTTTTGTTCTTGTTGCCCAGGCTGGAGTGCAGTGGCACGATCTTGGCTCACTGCAACCCCTGCCTTCCGGTTTCAAGTGATCCTCCTGCCTCAGCCTCCCAAGTAGCTGGGATTATAGGCACCCACCACCACACCCAGCTAATTTTTGTATTTTTAGTGGAGATGGGGTTTCACCATGTTGACCAGGCTGGTCTCAAACTCCTGACTTCATGATCCACCTACCTCTTCCTCCCAAAGTGCTGGGATTACAAGTGTGAGCCACTGCGCCCAGCTGGCACAAGCACTTTGAAGAAGCAGTGACTCTGACACTATGTCTTAGGTACCTGCTATGTACCAGGCATAATGTTGCTATGTCAGGGCCCAACGTCTAGAAAACAAAAGCTAATGTGGCGAACAGTAGATGGTGAAAATATAAAAACCAGAGAGAAAGAGCATCTCAATTACATTTTATTTTACTTTGCTGTTACGATCTGTACTTCCTTGTCTGAATCTAAGATTAGCCTGTTTCGTTCTGCTCCTAACCAACCATGTGCTCTTGGGATTCGCTCTGTTTCCTCCCACTGTGAGCTCCTCAAAGGTAGGGCAGGACAAGAAGGCCTCTAAGGTACTTTTGAGAACTTGTGTCTCTTCATCTCACAGACCTTGACTCTAGGCACGCTGGTGGCCCTGTCTTAGCCTGATGCCTCCATCTTATTCCCAGACCCTTCTTCCTTCTCCGAATTCTCTCCCCTCACACCCATCCTTCAAAGCTCAGCTGCAGTCTTACACTAACCTGAAGCCACTGAAAAGCCACTGAAGCACTCCCAGTTAGTAGACAGCTAACTTAGCACAGGTTGCCTGCTGCCCTGGGGAGCCACTTACATATCTTTTGTCTTTACCCAAGCCATGGCTTCCTTGAAGGTCGTGAGCGTACTTTTTCTTGTTCCTTTGGTGTCCTGAACAGAACTAGAATCAGCCTTCCTTTCTTATTCAATGACTATATGTAATAGAGTTTAAGGATTAAAGATCTCCCACCTTCTTCCATAGAATTTGACTTTCAGTCTAAGACCCCATCTCTAATCCTATGGTAGGATATGCACTTCTGCAGGAATCGTTGCTTAGTCTCTTCCAGTCTCCACCTCTCTACCTATAATGTCTAGGTCAACTGGCCTCTCCTTTGTAATTCCACAGAACTCTGCGCTTACCCCATCTCATTGTGCTGAGCTCATCTGGGTGTTGGTCTCCTCCACGGGACTTGATTCCTATTACTTATTCGCACCATCCAGCACAATGCCTAGCATGCAGTAAGTGCTCAATCAATGTTTGATGGATTAAATAAGCTCCGTTTAGCTTTCCTGAGCACCCCACATTCTGACCCCCTTCATGTAGACCTTAATTGGTATTAATACCATTCTGAAACACTTATCTCATCTGACCTCACATGCTTGCTCTTTGTTCATCTCTCTGGACCAGAAATGCACCAAAAGCAGGGTCTGTATCATTCATCACATCCTATCTGTTGCTTGAGCCTAGTGGACGCTAAATAAATGTTTCAGTGAACTCACACTGAATGTCAAGTATTTGCCACCTTGAGCCTACAGGAGATACTTTTTCCAGGGGTGCCAGGAACACCTTTGGCAGTTTATTCACTGTAACTCATCAGCAGCAGGAGAAGATGCACACGTTGCCTGGAAATGTTTTATTTGATCTTGGTGTCCCTCAACCTCAAATCTATCATTTCGGTTATTCCAGCCACATATGTCTAAGAGACAGTGTTTATTTCCCCTGCTGCTCCTCCACCCTGCCAGCTTTGTCGCAGCCAGTAAATCTGGGGAAATGAGCACCGCCTTCTCCTTGCCCACCAGCCCCCAGCCAGGAATGAAAAAAAATAAAAAATAAAAAATAAGAAAAACAGGTGACAGCCAAGAACATGAATGTTCACATTCGTACCGACAGGCAAGGTGGAAAGAGGCTTAAAGACAAACACCAGTCAAACCAGGCTCACCCCTGCTGCCTGGGAAGATGGAAGAACATTGCTCAACCTCTGCAGTGGGAATAAGGCACATTTTATGAGGATGTGTAAGCGGTTCCTGCTGGATTTATGGACTACCTATTCCCCGTGTTATGTGGCCAGAGTGGTTAAATCAAACTCCAGACAGACAACAACTCGTTCTGCTTCAGATAGTGTTTTCACCAATCTGTTGCAGTATTTATAGACCAGGTGTCAGGTGCAGCCAGCCCGGGGATGAATGTGGTCCCTGTTTAGGCTCCATATTGCCAGGACGCTTGGGATGCCCAGCTGATTGGGGTAAAGCTAAAGAGGAAATGAATGAATGAATTCCATTACATCTTTGCTATGTAGCTCATGTTAATGTTTCTCATTAACGATACCTTAAATGTTAGACTACAAACGGATTTGTTACCAAAAATGCCTTCTTACAGCTTTCCTTGACTCCTAAAGCAGAATGTACGTGCTAGAGCCCATTCTCGCTGGCTCACAATAGCCAGCTGGTGTCTCTGTTTCCAACTACATGCTTTTGGAGTGAAATCATCTGGGTAGCTTGAAGTCAGCTATGGTAGGAGTAGTTAAACCACCAAAATTGACAACAGTACAAATCAGGAGAATCTGTTCTTAAACAGTTACAGGTATACCCCTCTATTCATTATTTTTTATATATTATATAGAATTATATATTTATATATTAGTATATAAACATACAGTGTATAAAACATGTTATATAATTGTCATGTAATAGTTGTAATCAATATTATGCCATAATATGTAATCATATTTATGTAATAATGGGCTAATTATGTTATAATATGACTAATTTTTCCATAGCTATGATGTCCCAGGCAGTGAATTTTATCTCCCAGGCAGAGAGACAAAGCCTCTATACAGGAAAAGGCCCCTGATTTCAAGAAGCTCGGATTGTCATAGCCACGATAGCCACTAAACAAGTAATCCATAAACAAGCGCATTATAGACTGTGGTAGCAGTAGGTGCTGGGGAAAACGGCACCCATTATCTATTGCTGCATTAAAAATTATCTCAAAACTTAGTGACTTGAAACAAGAGGGGTTTATTATCTCACAGTTTCTCTGCTCAGGAATCTGGGCATTTCTTAGCTATGTTCTCCGCTTGATGGGCACTCACAGAGCTACAACCCCTGTGTTCGGAATCTGCTGTCTCGTTGGAAGACTTGTCTAAGGAAGGCTCCACTTCCAAGTTCACTCAATGGCTGTTGGCAGCATTGTTGGCAGTTGCTTTTGGCTCTTTCTGAAGGCCACCCTCAGTTTCTTGCTACATCTTCAAAAGATTTCCCAAAAATTCTACTAAGTAATAGCAGTAGCGTCTTTCCAGCATTTACATATGCCAAGATCTGTATTTAGCACTTTACCTCTTTTAATTCTCACTTATCCTATAAGGATTATTCTCCCCCACTTTACAGATGAGGAAATGGAGGCAATGAGAACATAAGCAGCTTGGCTGGGATCACTCAGCTACTAAGTCGTGGAGCCAGGGTGATAATAATAGATCACACAGTGATTGCCTCCTTCTTAAGTGTCAGCCATCCTGTTGTGCACAAAGGTCCCTGGCTTCGTGGAGCTTCTGTGCTGTGAATAATGACCATCAGCCAAGGAGCAGGACTTCGCCTGGAGCAAGAAGTAGAGGTGAAATGTTTGAAATGGAAACAGTGGGGTACCGTGGAAAGAAATTCAGTCTGGACAAACTGTAAAGAGGGATGTAGAGTGCAGTTCAAGACCAGGCGAGACAGAGATGGGGTACTGTGTGGGTTAATGGGAAAGGCTTTTTCCATGTCACATCTATTTGTTGATTTTTCCCCCCACAGCTACCACTATGCTTGTTATTAGTGATAAATGTTCCGTTAAATGCATACTGGTATGGAAGTCATCGTAGCTGTGCAAAACATTGAGGGTCTGGTGATTGATTAAGTGCCAGATTTAATGGCTTGGCTTGATTCTTTTTTCAAGATGAAATGTTTGGTTTTCAAATCAGTGTGATCAGTGAACCTGGCCTGTGTCTATGGAGATTCACTCGAGGCTTTTTCCTGGAGACATACCATCTTGCTTTTGTTTGTAGGATATATATTAGCTGGTAGCTAGTCGACACCCAGGAGGAGATAGCAAATGCAATAGAAATGCATGACTGCAGAACTCAAACCAGGAGAGCAGCTTGACTCTCTTAGATATGTCTTACAGATCAGATAGCTTCAAATAAAATCAGAGGAGCCAATTTAATTTTTCCAGTTTTGACACAGTGCATTTCTTCCTCCAAATAAAATTCTATCTCCTTGAGCTGGAGTTCCCCAAAGTATAAGTCGTTCCCTGAGAATAAATGACTTTGCTTTGGAAATGCCACTGATATGCTCAGACCTTTGAGATATAATTTAGTTCAGGGAAACAGTAATATATCATCATTATCAATAATGAAAGTAAATTGCCCACCTTGTGTGCTGAGTACTGGCTACGTGTTGTGGCCAAAGGCATGGTCCTTGCCCTTGAAAACTTTGTCATCCACTTAGGGAGATAGTAAATGGGCATTCAAAATAAAGCAAAATGGGGCACATAGCCTTCATATTAAACAAGGTAAGCTAAGCATGGTCATAAACAACCCTTAAATCTAAAAAATCGCTTATGTCTTGCTCACATCACAGTCTAAAGCAGGTCAGCAAAGGGGCTTTGCGCTGTTTAGTCATTTGGAGATCCAGGTTTCTTCCTTTTTGGGAAACAGAAAGTGTGGAAGGTTATGTGGGAGGTTTAAGGACCACAGCAAGTACATAACTTCCACTCACATTCCACTGACCACAGTCAGCCACACAAGTCCATTTGACTGCAAGGACGCCTGGGCTGTACAGTCTAGCCATATGCTCCTGGAGCCTGAGGAAATAGGATCCAGTGAACACACAACATTGTTTTCACCACAAGTTCCTTTGCTTGCAAGCAACTGAAACTCATTTGGGCTGGTTTTGGTACCTAAAAGACGCTCTTGAGTATACACTGGAAGGAGTTACATAATCAAGGAAAGCATTGAAGTCAGGGGCCAGCAAAGCTCCAGTCCTTAGCAGCCAAGCTGCTGCTTCCTGGCAGAGCAGCACCTTTTGCAAAATTCAGCATAAAAGTTGTTTGGAGTTGGAGCTGATTACACATGTTTCCTCTGAGCCTTGAACCAAAGAAACACAGAATCAGGAGAGGCCCAGGGAGAATACAACTTGATCTTGAGAATGGGGTTGACCTTGATCATGGGGCCCCCTTCTCACTGATGAGTTCACTCACTAGTGACAGGGCAGCTGGACAAGTGAAGGTGAAGCTGGAAGAGTGAAGAGGCAGGGTGCCTTCCTCATGGGCAGAGAGAAGCACAAGGGTGGTGAGTTTCCTCCCAAAACATTCAAGGCAAAAATCCCTCTATTGGTCCTAGGAGTTCCATGGAGAAATGCAAGAGGTTTTACCCTACATTCCTATTTTCCTGACTCTCAGTCCCACATTTCCTATTTTCAGAATCCAATTGTCCCAGCTTGAATTAGGGAGCTACCTGTGAATTAGTCAATTCTTGGCAAGGGAGACAGATACGACACGTGGTCACAGGGGTCTATTTCTCTGCATCAGAATTTCCTCCTGGAGAATGGGGCATCTGTGGGCTGGACACCTAAAGAGAATCTCTTCCAGCAGAGTAGCAAATGCAGAGTGGCCAGCAAGGGATACAGAATTAAAAATAGATGTGTGTGTTTCAAGTAAGAGTGACTCCGAGAGCTAGGAAATTAGGGGGTGACTTTCCGGAAAAGACTCTGAGGATCGGGAAGTAGGTCAGAGGGAAGCAGAAGGTGTCCTGATCATGTATGAGCCAGGGAGTTCATGTGGCATTTTCTCTAATTTTTAAGTGCAAACTGGGTCTTTTACATTCCAAAGGAGGTGACTTTTATTATTGGATTTGGGGATTTTGTTACTGTTCTCCTTGTGAAAGCAATAACGTTCATTATAGAAAAATCCCCAAATCATAACAGGCCAATAAACTTTTTATATTAGAATTGCTTTTGAAAGTGAAAACTTGGGCAGGGCACGGTGGCTCATGCCTATAATGCCAGCACTTGGAGAACCTGAGGTGGGAGGATCGCTTGAGCCCAGGAGTTCAAGACCAGCCTGGGCAATACAGGGAGACCCTGTCTCTACAAAAAATACAAAAAGTAGCCAGGTGTGGTGGTACATGCCTGTGGTCCTAGCTACTTGGGGTGCTAAGTTGGGAGGATCCCTTGAGCCTGGGAGGTCGAGGCTGCAGTGAGCTGTGCTCATGCCACTGCACTCCAACCTGGGTGACAGAGCAAGACCCTGACTCACAAAAAAAAAAAAAAAAAGTGGAAACGTGGAAGCAACCCAAATGTTCATCCAATAGGGACTGATTAAGTAAATTATAGTGGATCTATACATTGGACTATTAGACAGCTGTTAAAATGAATAGCTCTGTAAGCACTGAGATAAAAGTGATATGGTAAAACAAATTTTGTCACTATGTAAACAGTATTACTTTGATGAAACATGTATGTATACAAATATGTGTATTAAATATGTGGATACTTAAATGTACCTGTGTGTGTGTCTACTTGTGTAGTAAAAAGGAGATAGCTATCAATATTTGCCTCTCAGAGGTGGGGCTGGGCAAGGGTGCAGGAGAGTTCTTTGAAATGACTGTTATTTTTATGTTGCTTACAATAATTGGATATTACTTCAGTAATAAAAATATTTTGAAGGTCAGCCTTAAGTTTGCCAGACAATTTAGACGTTTGAAACCTCATCGCAAACTTTGCAATTTATCTACATAACAGTCTAATTGATTCTCTACTAGGTTAATCAATCTATTTTTTCGTTATAGGTACAAAGTTTTATTTACTTCAGGAGATGGAAAATGGTTCATTTTCTAAAATTATTTATAAAATTTGTTGAACTACAAGAGTTATGCCAATGTGTCCTTCCCTTGTGCTACCATAAGAATTTGTACATACCTCTGCTGAGCTTTGATTTATTTTCTTGCAGTAATATGTGAATAGGACTGTCCTCAGTGCTGAACTTTGACCTCCTTGGAGAAGGACACTTTTGTTTTTCCATCACTGTATCTCCAGTACCCAACACAACATTTACCCAAGAAGTTCATTAACTGCCAATTAAATAGATGCATAAACTAATTAAAGAAAGAATTAAACCAGGCACAGTGGCTCATGCTTATAATCCCAGCACTTTGGGAGGCCAAGGTGGGCAAATTGCTTGAGCTGATGAGTTCAGGACCAACCTGGGCAACATAGGGAGACCCCGTCTCTACAAAAAATACAAAAATTAGCTGGGTATGGTGGCATGTGATTATAGTCCCAGCTACTCAGGAGGCTGAAGTGAATGGATTGTTTGAGCCAGGAAAATCGAGGCTGCAGTGAACCATGATCACATCACTGCACTCCAGCCTGACTGACAGAGTGAGACCCTATCTCAAAATAAATAAATATATTTTTTAATAAATAATTATAGTAACTTTCCCTGGGCATACAAAAAAAGTTTCTGTTTAAGGGAAACTGTTAAAAGAAAAAATGATGTATTCATAAAATGATAAGAATACTGTTTTGAAGAACCTATTTTGATACTATTGTATGATGTGATAGCTCCTATGCTTTCCTGCTAATCAGATAATTGATCATAGTGTCGTTGCAATAGTTGCAATATTAGTCAAGACTGCATTATGCCTACTACAGATCATCTGAATCAAGTGTCTTGAGGAAAGCCAAAATGTATTAGCTCATAGAATTCGCAAAATCTAAGGAGTAAATTCTGGCTTCAAGGATGACAACTAGGGGGATCATATGATGTTAAAAAAAAAACAACAGCAAACTCCATCTCTACCTCTTAGTCTATGTTACCTTCATTCTCAGGTTGACTTTCTTTATGTGGTTACAGGTGGCCACTGCTAGCTCCAGGTGGATGCCCTAACCACCTCCAGGTTTAACAGAAGGAGAACTTCTTTTCCTTAGGCATTCTGAAAGAACTCAAGAACAATGTCCTGGAATTGAATTTCAATCTCAGGGTGGACTCACTTAGGTTATGTCTTCATCACATGATGATAGGAATGGAAAGCCCTGATTGGCCAGACCTGAATGACGCGACCATCCCTAGATCAGGAGTGGGATCAGCCCCACCCACCTGAACTGTACCTGTACTGAGGATGAGGAAGGGGTGATGCCCAAGGGAATTAGAGCATAGGTACCAGAAGAAGAGAGAGTGGGTATCAGGACAGCCAAGCAGCATACTCCTGCTATAGTGAGTGCTTGAGGCAGTCCTGTAGCATGTCCCCACAGCAATCTGCAGGTTGAGAAGAATGAATGCTATGAGGACTTTATTTCCTTGTTATGCCACCATCGTAGATTCACCCAGTCTCCCAATTTGCTTCACTGGGCAATGTCGGAAGCTGTCCTTTAGAGACCAGCCCTGTCTGAGATCAAAAGCCAAACATTCTCGTAGGACTGGTATAAAAGTTAGTAACATCCTCTTGGACAAAAATATTGAAATATGAGTAAAAAGCCTGAAAACATTCATACCTTTATCCTAGTAATTCTACATCTTGGGATCTATCAGTCAAAAACAAACCAAAAAAATAAAAAAATAGCCAAAATATATATAAGCCTTCGTGAATAAAGTTATTCATTGCAATGTTATTTAAAATTGTCAACATTTTGAAAACTGCAAATAACCAAGAGGCCTAAATAGAAGACAAGTAAATTATAAAATATACATATGATTATATTGTTGTTAACAATATAGTCAATATAACAACAATTGTTGTTAACAATTGTTAACAATATAGATGTTGTTAAATTAACATCTAGGAATTATGTCGATAAATGACATTATATGGGAAAAATAATATGATATTTACCATAATCTCTTCAATACTGGAGGAGAATCCACATAATTTTTATGTCAGTAATTGTGTGCTTTCAAAAATAAGTACAATATTTTATGACTAAAGTAGAAGTGTTATACAAGAAATTAGACCTGTGCTATTCAGGCTAGTGGTTAACATGTTCAGAGACACCCGGGAAAGATTTTAAAGGTGACCAATTTACTGGTTTCCTATGGTCCAGCTGCAGAAATTATGGCCAATAGTACATCCAATCCAGCTTGTCAGTGATGACAAGCAGCAAGCCACTTCCATTAGGCTCAAGTTTTCCAGCTTCAGCTTGAGAATAGATGGGATTTCAAGCATCTATACTGAGAGGTGCCAACGAAAGCAGCCAGGAGCAAAATTACCAGAATTCTTGAACCAGGCAGAACCAGGGCAGATGGCATCCCAAGCACCTTCACAGAGCAGTGCCGACTGACCCAGCCAGAACTGGAACTGGGTACCATGTCAATTCCACTTGCACTCAGCAATCAGAGAACTCTGTGACCTTCGATCCTGGGGGAGCTGGAATTGAAACCAAAACATGAGGCATAGAGCTGTCACAGGAGCACACTAACTTCCCACTCATCACCGTGAATTGAAGTGGAGGGTCTTAACAAACCACCCAACAGAACCGGTACTCCTTAAAGTAGTAGCTCAGAAGCCACTCAGAAGTTAAAGGAACAGCCGGTGAAAAATGTCCCCGTGAGCAGACAGCTAACTGCACTTCAAAATACTTTAAAGTTTATGACAGAGCTAGCATTGAGCTATTGAAATTTACTATGTAAACTTAGGACTTTCGAAGAAAATTAGACATCCTCCATTGCGTTTCTGTTCTTTGCTTCCTGTGGTATTTCTTAATTATTGGTGGGTATAACCAGCTGTTTTTGAAGCCGTCATACTGGTAGGACTATTTATGTGAGTTGTAAACACCTATTATTTTTGTTACTGAAGGTAGTTTGACTTGGACTCTCTGTGTGAGTGGTTAAGAAATCTATCCAATGTGGGTTAAGCAAATAAGGAAAATTATTGCCTTCATTAGCTGAAAAGTTCACAGGCAGGGCTAGCTTCAGGAGTGGCGTGATGAAGTGGCTCCAGTACAACCACTAAGAATCATTTCTTTTCTGAGATTCAAGTATAATTAATTCTCTTAGGATATTGCCTTTGTTCTCGGATGCAGGGGCTTCTCCTGCCTTACTCCTCCTGTGGTCATAAGATGACTCCTCTAGCTCCCCCTGCTAAATGCTTCCAGGTCCACACCACAGGGAAACAGAACTTCCTTCGCCTAACTGTCAAACATGGGGCATGGACTTATCATTATATCACTGGAATAAGATGCACTGACTGGCTTCTCCTAATTAGGACTCATTCTGAAAGTTCAATGGGTAGGAGATAGAGAAAGCTAATCCCAACCCAAACCGCCTGAGCAGAGAATAAGTAAAGGATAGGTCCCCAAAGGAAATGTGGGGTGCTGCCTTACCAGACAAATGGTATGCTTGTGGACCGGTTCAAGCAGCAACCTACTACCGAATACAATTTAAATGTAGGGGCTGTTATTTACTAATGACTGCACTCTTCTTCATCTTAGGATCAGGGCTATTTGGTTAGTTGTTTTGACTATATAAACATGATAGCTAAATCTTTGTCAAATATTTAGATGAAAAACACATATGTAAAGAGAGAGAATAGTGCAATATTGCTTGTGTTAAATGTATCAAATCATTATTGGATTAAATGCATCTTCCAAATTTAACAGCCTGTGCAACAAAAAATACCTGAAAGAAGTGTGATACAAGTGACTTTAAACCTCAGGGGTTTTTTCCCCCATCTGTAAAATGGGAACGATTGTTGCAAGTTGAGCTGCTTGTTGAAAAGATTAACAAGGATTTCTGTAAAGTGCAGTAATGCAATGCTTGCCTCATCAGATTTTCAGTAAATGCAATTTCCTAAAGCTGCCATCTTTGTCCTAAGCTCATCATCAAAGGTAGCCTCATTTCTGATCAGCTTCCTGAGGTCTCTGAAATAACAGATATGGATGTGAACATTAAAGGACAACATAGGGGCCAGGCTTGATGGCTCACACCTGTAATCCCAGCACTTTGGGAGGCTGAGGCGGGCGGATCACGAGGTCAGGAGTTTGAGACCAGCCTGACCAACATGGTGATACCCCGTCCCTACTAAAAATATAAAAATTAGCTGGGCATGGTGGCGGGTGCCTGTAATCCCAGCTACTCAGCAGGCTGAGGCAGGAGAATCGCTTGAACCTGGGTGGCGGAGGTGGCAGTGAGCCCAGATCACACCATTGCACTGTAGAGCAAGACTCCGTCTCAGAAAAAAGAAAAAAAAAAAGGACAATGTATACCCAAACCCAGGGAATGGAACATTCTGTGATATATCAAATATCTCCCTAAAAAAAGAATCATAAATATAATATATTCTGTCCCCATGGCAAACTCCAACCTTTGAATAGTGATGGTCTTTGGAGAGATTCCAAAGGCACATTTATACACAATAGGTAAAAATGTTATCACTGCTTAAAGATGCCTACCCTAGATGGAGGAGGGGGAGTGACAGCTCCAACAACATGCTTGCCACCTTTCCAAAACAGTAACCCAAATCTAAATGTCATATTCTTTCTTTGTGCTTGTGCTTTGTAGACTCTGGAAAATCCCAAGTATGAACTGATCATCGAGGCTCAAGATATGGCTGGACTGGATGTTGGATTAACAGGCACGGCCACAGCCACGATCATGATCGATGACAAAAATGATCACTCACCAAAATTCACCAAGAAAGAGGTAAACCCCTGTGCCAAACACCAACCACCATTGTGGTCACAGCTATGATTACTGATTGATGTTAATTCACGTACCACAGCTCCCGCTGGCTCCGCTTTCAAAATCAAAATACTCCTTTGTGGGAGAGACGATGGTGTTTTGCTGGAATTCTTTCTCACATTTTTATTTTGTGTATGTGTGTGAGGCTAAAATACCAGAGCACAGTGAGAACAAAAGCACTGAATCTTGTTAAAGTCCATAAGAAAATAACTTTTAATGCCCAAGTGCCATTTTCATAGTTTTATTGGTGTTATTTAGCAGTGAGTTATGAGAGTCCCATTGTGATTTTAGCATAACAATAACTATTTTTTTCCAGCAAGTGCAGATTGAGAGGCCAGACGGAACAGCAGCGAGGAGGTAAAGCAGATTTCCTAGTCAATAACAATGTGGCCCAGGAGCTTATAAATAACAACAGTTAGCTGGTCTAGGAGAGCCATTATTTATTCTCAGTCCCCGTGCTTTTATGATTATGGATCATGGTTGTTGTTTCCATTTATTCCAAGGGAGCGATGTTCAGGGAAGGGCACAAGATCACATTCAGTTACTAAATTTGTACCCAAACCAGGAAACTGTTTGCACTATGCATCTGATGGCAATGTGGTAAGATCATGGCTTTTTTAGGGGCCAGGGCCAGAGCATGGATTTGATGCCCTTCTTACTGACCAAGTGAAGAATATGGAATAGGTACGATGGCCCCTGACTTTTGCAGAGTCTTTCCTGTATCCACCATGGTGTCTCCATCTGAGATGTGTTGCCTCATTTGACTGTGTGAGCCTGGCTTTGCCATTTTACAAATGAGCTTACTGTGATGCTCAGAGAATCTAGAGAACAAGCTCCAAGGTCATGGACAGAAAAAGTGGCAGAAACAGGAAGTGAACCAAGTTCCTGTGATTCAAAACTGTACTCCTAACTGTGGTGCTGTGCTTTCCTCATCTGCCATCAATGCTTCCAACCTCCATGGTGTTCGGAGAAAAAAAAAACTATATAGGGACCTGCAATTGCCCCAACCCTCTCTGGAGGAATCTCAAGGCTACCTGGGGTGGCTTGAGACAGGTAGATCCTCTCAACCTCCGAGTTCCCCAGTGGCCTCTATATTAGTTCATTCTCACACTGCTGTGAAGCACTACCTGAGACTGGGTAATTTACAAAGAAAAGAGGTTTAATTGGCTCATGATTCTGCAGGCTGTATAGGGAGCACGGCTGGGGAGGCCTCAGGAAACATTCAATCATGGCAGAAGGCAAAAGAGGAAGCCAGCACATCTTCACATGGAGGAGTAGGAGAGAGAGAGCAAAGGGGAAGGTGCCACACACTTTTAACAACCAGATCCATGAGAATTTCATCATGAGACAGCATGAGGAGGGTGGTGCTAAACCATTAGAAACCACTCCCATGATCCAGTCACCTCCCACCAAGCCCCAACAATAACACTGGGAATTACAATTCAACATGAGATTTGTGTGGGGACACAGAACCAAGACTCTTCACCTCAGCAGCCCTGCATGGCTCACTCAGGAGGTAGATGTCCCCCTTTCTCCCTCTGGTGTCTTGGGCACTCAGGATTCCAACCTCAAAACAGCAAAGTCCACAGAACTAGATCTGCTCCATTCTCTGACTTCCCATGGCAGGGTTCCTCTAGCTGCTAATACAGACTGCTCAGTCTTGCCATGGTTCCAAACCAGTATTTCAAGAACACCAGTTCTAATTAGTTCCAAACAATTCTAATTCACTTCCAAGAAATTAGTCCCACAAATTACACCACCGGCGTGGGAATAGGAATGAAAAAAATATACTTCAGGGTCAAATAGATGTGGGAAACACTGAATTGATTACTTTTAAATGATTTATTTAACTGCAGGATTTCTGATTAACTTTAAAATGCTTTGTGTTTCTCTAACAGGGTTAGGTATGGTCTATGGGTTTCTCATTCTTCTTTGGCCTGGAAACTTTTTTTTCTAGGCCACCTCATATGGCTTATTGAGCTGGTGTTTCATGGACTATTCATTGAGGGATTTTTTGTTTATCTTTAGAATTTCTTTTCAACCTATTTCAAAATAAAAACACAAAGCACCTTGTAATATTCAATATAAACATAACAATGAGAACAAAAATAGGATAACCCCAACCCAAAATATGAAGATGAATCTGTGTTACCAACTGTGTGAGATTAATTAGTTACTTCAGTGCCACTCTGAATTTGGCTCCTGTGACTTAGGAAGAAAAGAAATGTGTGCTCAGTTATGGACTAAACACTGTGAATGAGAGACTGTTGTTTGTAATGTCACTGAATCCAAGGAATAATTTAACATGGACTTTAAAGGTTAGCCACCATTCCACAATATCATATTAATTTCAAAATATCATATTGTAAATACTAAAAGCATACAATGTTGTCTGTCAATCTTAAAAAATAAATTTTGAAAAAAAGAGACACTGAGTAGCATAAGGAAAATGTATCCGCCTGTGAATACTGGCAGAAACACAAAAATTTTCTTCCAATGGACATTAGACAATGAGCTTGAGGTTCCCAAATGGCAGAGCTGATACCTAAATTCATAAAGAGAGATAAATAATCAGATGAAAAGAAGTGATAACAAGTACACTAGACTCTCATTTGGATATTAAATGTCCCAAAGGAGTCTTTGCCCAATGTTTGATAAATTAAATTCGTGGTTAAACTTTCTGTCATGTTCCTGAAAGGCTGATGTTCTTTGCCGTTGAAAGGGATTCCTACACTTTGGATAGCAACACTGCTGTAGGTAGTGTGATTGAGAAGTAAGGAGGGGGCGCTGGAGCCAGACTGGGTTCACATCCCACTGACCGCCATGTGGTGTGAGCATGTTAACTGCTCTACATCCCAGTCTCTTCACCTGTTAATGGGCTGATCACAGAGCCTGCCTCATTAGGTCATTGTGAATGAGCTAATGACTAAAAGCACCTAGATAGTATCTGTCGCCCAGTATTCTCTAAAGTATAGAGATGAGGACAGTGGTGATGACACTGCTGATGAGGATGGTGGGAGGAAGGCCGTGATGGAGAGAAAGGTTGTGATGAGAAAGATATTATGATGACAACGATGTTTCCGAAATGTCAGAGGCCAAATGACATTCTTATCCAAAGGGCCACCTCCCCTCCGGGTTGAAAGGCTACTATTTTCCTTTAATGTGATCTATGATTCTGCTCAAGCACTTCAAAATACATGGTTAGGACCCTAGAGTTCAAGGGGAGAAGCAATTCTGCTGGAGAGGTGGCAGAATCTGTAAAATGCATCATTATGAGATCAGGGCTGGGGACAAAAGCAAGAGAGACCAAGAGAAACCTGCTGGGGAGAGGAGAGCTCCTAATGAGGACCGGCTCAGATGCAGCAGCCTCTAGGATATGGAAGAGGCAGAAAAACAGGATGCCCTAGAAACAGAGAGGAAACATGGGGCTTACAATCTTGAAGTTGAAACAAATTTTAGAGATGAAAATCAAGGTTTAGTCATTCCAAAATAGAAATGGTGATCATTTGGAGTTGAGGATGTCCAGAAAGCTCTCAAGAAGATATTGTCCTATGTAAATTTTTTCATATCTTAGGACATTTCTAAGTTCATAAGAATACATGGTTTTGGGGAACATATAGGGTTTTTGAATTCTACCTTACATGACTTTCCCTCTCCAGAGAGATACATCTTTTTATCTATTTTTGAAATCTATATAAAAGAGGAGTTATGATTGATCACAAATAATAGAGCCTGGAGATAACACTGTTGAACAAGTTAGAGGTATAGTTTCTCTCACTTAAAAGTTTGGAAGGGAAGGCTGGGCATGGTTGCTGATGTCTATAATCCCAACACTTCAGGAGGCGGAAGTGGGAGGATTGCTTGAGCCCAGAAGTTCAAGCCCAGCCTGGGAAACATGGTGAAACTCTGTTGCTACAAAAAAAAATACAAAAATTATCCAGGCATGGTGGCATGTGCCTGTAGTCCCAGCTACCTGAGAGGCTGCAGTAGGAGGATCGTTTGAGCCTGGGAGGTCAAGGCAGCAGTGAGTCATGATCACACAACTGCGCTCCAGCCTGGGTGACAGAATGAGACCCTGTTTCAAAAAAAAAAGTTTGCAGGGAGACAGACCCAGGCCAGTTTGGTGATGTCATGATATCAATTTCCCAGGTTCCCATTAGCCTTCAGCTCTGCCTCCCTCACGGCTGCCTTGTGGTACAATAGGGTCACTGCAGCACCAGGTGTAATAGCCAGTAACAGGAAGTCAGAAGCAGGGAATGGGAAGAACAAAGGAGGACCTGCCACCTGAGTGAATGTCACTTGAAAACTCCCCCAGAAGACCAAGTGACTTCGGCTTGCTTCTCCTTAGCCTCCCTTACCTGTAAGGGAGGCTGAGAAATAACTACAGCTGTCTTCACTTCACATGCTGCATTTATAGTGTTTGTTTAAGGAAGGTGATACTTTAAAGGTTACTTTTCAAAGTAAATTCTTATTGCAAAGTAAGCTCGGCCAGACATGGTGGCTCTGTAATCCCAGCACTTTGGGAGGCCGAGGCGGGCCGAGGCAGGCAGATCACCCGAGGTTAGGAGTTCGAGACCAACCAGACCAACATGGTGAAACCCCATCTCTACTAAAAATACAAAAAGATTAGCTGAGCGTGGTGGCACGTGCCTGTAATCCGAGCTACTTGGGAGATATAGGCAGGAGAATTGCTTAAACCAGGGAGTCGGAGGTTGCAGTGAGCTGAGATCACACCAGTGCACTCCAGCCTGGTGACAAATCAAGACTCAGTCTCAAAAACAAAAGAAAAGAAAAAAGAAAGTAAGTTCGTTTATTTAGTCCTCTTGTGTTCATTTACAATGACTATACACTTTCTGAGAAGCAACGGCCACATCTCTCCTATTCTCTGTTGTATCCCAGCAGGCACTCAATAACAGAGCATTTGCTGAACGCTTCCTGAAGATAATTTTAACTTCAGAACAGCGTCACTGCATATGATGAACTAAGATTGTACTTAAAATTGCCTCTTATACATGAAATCAATTTTCAGTAGGTTGGAAACACTAGTTTTTCTCTGTGAAGAGTTTTCTCTAAGTTTTCCTAATAGCTTGTACATGTGACTTCAACTAACTGTTAGTTTTGAACTTCTTACATAAGTATTTTGAAATGATCTGAGGAAATCTAGTTAAACTCTTCAAATGCAGACTTTAAAATATACACGAAACCTTCAGCAGCCCCATTTGTGGCTTTTTCGTTCTTGTCTCTAAAGTTATTGAAAAAAAAAAAAAGATTTCTGATTTGTGGCTAAAACATGGTTGATGCCCAACAAATACTGATTGAATAACTCATATTTTCACATAAATCTCAGGTCATGGGGATTAATAAACTCCCTACTAATTTTTAAAGAATGTGTTTGCAAGTGATTATAAGATTTTAAAAAAACAGAGAATTTCAAATTTCATTTTCCAGTTGTACCTTAAAATGGCAATTGGTCGTTTAGATTTAATAATTTAGGACTTTTTGGCAATTCAATGAGTTATTTCTAAGGTAAATGTTTTGGTGTTTGAGCTATAACATTATCATACCTATAATAAAAATGGCATAAAACTTGTAACATCCTGTCCTCCAGGTGGAAAATGAGAGATGGGCGAATGCTCCAGTTTTCACAAAGGGACAAAGGTAAATGGTAGGAGTTAGGAGCTGTCAAGCTGCAACTGAGCCACAGGCAGAAATTCACATCAGGTTATCAAATGAATGCTGGAGTCCAGGCTCCAATTTCCAAAAGTCAGTGTGGAGTCTTAAAGAATACATGGTGCCTCAAGTATCTTCTTTTGCTGTGGGATATTAGCATTTTTTCTTTTTTTGAGACAGGTTCTCATCCTGTCACCCAGGCTGGAGTGCAGTAGCACAATCACAGTCATGGCTCACTGCAGCCTCGACCTCCTGGGCTCAGTCAATCCTCCCCCCTCAGCCTCCTGAGTAGCTGGGACTTCAGGCATACACCACCATGTCTGGCTAATTTTTGTTTTTTTGTTGTTTTGGTGTTGTTATAGAGGAGAGGTTCTGCTATGTTGCTTGGGCTGGTCTTGAACTACTGGGCCCAAGCAATCCGCCCATCTAAGCTTCCCAAAGTGCTGGGATTAAAGGCATGAACCACTGTGCCCAGCCAGTATTAGCATTTTTAATTAACATATTGACTTAATTAACTGCCTAATACAACCTGTAGTAGTTTTTCTCTTCCCTGTCTCACTGCAAACTCTATGGTCACTTGTTCATATAACAATTATGTAAGATCATTGTCTATAGAAATATAAGAACTAAAGGTATAGGATTTTTTCTAGCAGGGTTGATAGAAATTCTCTCTGTGTCATCAAGAGTTTAGAAACTTTTTTTTTGTTTTTGCTTTCACAACACATTTTAGTATTGGAAAACTTGTGCACATTTTGAAGATTATCATCAAATTTAAGGACGTTTCTGTCATATATACGAGCTATGCCAAACTTGTTCACCTCACGGCCTGTGAGCTGGCGGCATGCAGCTGAGGATGGCTTTGAATGTGGCCCAACACAAATTCGTAAACTTTCTTAAGACATTATGAGATGCTTTTTAGTTCATCAGCTATCATTAGTGTATTTTACATGTGGCCCAAGACAGTTCTTCTTCCAATATGGTCCAGGGAAGCCAAAAGATTGGGCATCCCGGAGCTATGCAATTTCCAGTGTTCTTGTGTAAAAACTAATCTTTAAATCAATGACACGTATTAGCTAAGTTGTCATCCACACCCTTGTGTGGGGCATATTATGAGTTTTATGTTATCTTTGTTGATGCGAGCATGGCAGGTCAAATCAGCAAGAATTTACATCTTTTTCCAATGTATTCATTATGATTCATGCTTCTTCATTAGTGGCTTTATGAAACAATCAAGAAGCTATTTTATTTCTTGTGTTAGAAATTTGCCTTTTCCTGTTAATAAATTATTTAAGGCAGAATGATGTCAGGATACCTATTTATTTCATTGTTTAACTTTATCACTTTTGCTTATAGTCCATTCACGTTTTTTAATAACAGCTTTATTGAGATATAACTCACATACCATAAAGTTCACACTTTTAAAATGTACAATTCATTGGTTTTCATTATATTCACAGAGTTGTAGAATTATCGTTACTGTCTAATTTTAGAATATTTTCATCATCCCAAAAAGAAACTCGAATCCATGAGCAGTTACTCCCCATTGCCCATTCCCCCACCCCGCAACCACTGATCCACTGTCAGCTTCTATGCGTTAGTTTATTCTGGACATTTCATATGAGTGGAATCATGCAATACGTGGTCCTTCGTTACTGGCTTATTTCACTTAGTGTTATGTCTTCATGGTCTGCCCACGTTTTAGTGTGTCTCAGTACTTCATTTCTTTGTGTGGCTGAATAATACTCCATTCCATGGTTATGCCACATTTTATCCATTCATCCATCAAGAGACATTTAGGCAGTTTCAGTTTTTGGCCATTGTGAATAACGCTGCTGTGAACATTCATGTACAAGTCATTAAGTCTTTATCTGCATTTTCTCATCCTAAATAGCTAGAATAAAAAAATACCCATAATATCACTTCAAATTAGTAATCTGTAATTCCTCAGTTGTTTTATTGAAACATTTCAAAATGCCTTCCTAAATTGCAGTTAATATGGCTTATTCAAGATTTATCAACTTCTTTTTATTATGTAACTTTCATATGAAAAAAGTACACAAATCCCGAGTGATATAATTCTCAACAGATTAAACACAAAACCCAAATCAAGACACAGAATATGATCAGCAACTCAAAAGCTTCCTAGAGTTCCTGCTAGTCCCACCACCTACTCAGTAGTAACACAGCTCCTCTCCTGACTTCTTTCACTATCAACTAATTTTTTCCTATTTTTATATTTATATAAATAATTACAGGGTGGACTCTTGTGACTAACTTTTGTGAGATTTATCTATATTGTTGCACATAGCCATAATCTATTCATGTTCATTACCATACAAATATGTTTTGGTTTACTCTTCCATCCTAGTACGTGTGGACATTTGGGTTATTTCCAGCTTGGGGATAATTTGGGTAATAGTGGAATAAGCATTCTTGAATGTGTCTTTTGGTGCATATTTGAATGCATGTATGTGTTTCTGTTTGGGGTATATCTACAGGTGAAATTGCTAATTCAGCTTCAGTTAATTCCGCCGGAGTAGTTTCTCCAGTTTACAACGGAACACTCAATGAGAATCTTGACTGCTATATATTTTCCCTAACATTTGGTTGTATTGGTTTTTTGGTTTATTATTATTTGTAGCCTTTCCAATGTGTATGTAGTGACATTTCACTGAGGCTTTAATTTGTATTTCTCTGGTGACTAATGACGTTGGCCATCTTTCATCCATCCACTGGCTGTTGGGATTCTCCTTTTGGGTAATACCTGTTCAAGTCTTTCAGCCATTTTTTAAGTTGGGTTATTAGTCTTTCTCTTATCGACGTGTTTATCTTTATTCTCGATGTGAGTCTTTGAGTTTTATATACATGCTGCACATTTTTTTTACACTCTGGCTTGCCTCTTCACTCTCTTAATGAAGGTGGAGTCCCAATTTTAATGAATTCCAATATTGATTGATGGTTAATGTCATCTGTGCCCCATTTTTGCCTACCCCAAAGGCTTAATTTCATTGATGGATATGAAACAATTTATATTTCAATTTGCTAGCTTGTGTTTTTCCAGGAATTTGTCCATTTCATCCTTTTTCTCTATTTTTCTTGGTTGGTCTTGCCATGCAGTCATTCTATCAATTTTATTTATCTTTTCAAAGAAACTATTTTTCGTTTTGTGGATTTTTCTGTATTGAGTGTTTCTTTCTTTCCTTCTATTTCTTTGGTATCTTTTGCTATTTATTTTTCAAACCCCTAAAAATGATACTTAAATCGTTGATTTTCAGTCTTTTTTTCTAATGTATGGATTTAAGACTATCTAAATTTTCCCTTAAGCATGACTATAGTTGCATTCCACAATATGTGCTATAAGGTATTTTCATTATCATTCAGGTCAAAAATATTTTTGAATTGTCCTGGGTCACTTTTGTGACTTGTGGTTTTCTATAACTATATTGCTGAATGTGACATATTTGGGAGATTTTTTTATTCTTTGCCATTAATTTCTAGCTTCATTCTACAGTGGTTAGAAAGCATCCTGTATATGATTACAGTCCTTTGACATTTGTTAATGCTTGCTTTACAACTCCATATGTAATCAATTTTGATAGATGGCCCATGAACGCTTTAAAATAATGTTAATTCTGTAGCTGTTTAGTATAGTGTTCTATATACATGAATTAGGTTAAGGTTTATAATTTTGTCATTCAAACCTTCTATATATGTTTTATTAATCTACTTATTGTATCAGTTACTGAAAGAGTAGATATATCTATAATTATAGATATAATATTTCTCCTGTTAGTCCTATTAAATTTTAAAAAATTAATTTGAGGCCGTCTTATTAGGTGCATACAAATTTAAAATTGTTATATCTTCCTAATGTATTGACTCTTTATCATGATGAAACATACCTCTCTATCTTTGCAAATGCTTTCTGCTTTAACATTTACCTCATCTCATATTAGAATAATTATCTTACCTTTCTTTCAGTCAGTGTCATCGTGGTATATTTCTTTGTGTCACTTTTTTCTTTCTGATTTTCTGTAATCTTATATTTAGACTGTGTCTCTTCTAGGTGGTGTATGGGGCTTTGATTTTTTTAAATCAATTCTGATAATGCTACTCTTACTTGAATTATTTTGCCCATTTACATTTAATGCAAGTACAACATATTCAGGTTTAAATCTGCCAGTCTAAGTGTTTGTTTTCTATTTGTTCCTTTTTGACAAATTTCTTTTCCTCTTATCTCTTACCTTTTTCTAATTTACTTTGATATTTTTTATAATTTCATATTCAACTCTAATAACTTATTAGTTATACTTTATTTTCATATTCTTGTAGTGGATTCTGAGAAATTACAATATATATTCTCAACTTATAGAATCTAACATCAAGTAGAATTTTTGGCTCTTGCTGGGTAATGCAAGGACTTTAGAAAATGTGAACTCCTTTTATCATCCTCCTACCTTTTGAGATATTGTTGTCATGTTTTAAGTCTGCATCAATGTATGTTTTTCTACTTATTTACCCTTTGTATTATTATTTATTTCTCCCTATTTCTCTGCTTCCACATGGAGCAATTTTCCCTCTGATTAAAAAATTCCTTTCATTTTAAAAATACTGCAAGTCTGCTGGTAATAAGTTATCTCATATATTGTTTGTCTAAAAATGTCTTTTTTGCCAGAATTTTTGAAGAATATTTTCACTGGAGGTAAAATCTTGGTTGCCAGTTATTTTCTTAGAGCACTTCAGAGGTAACATTTCATTGTCTTCTGACATCTATCATGTTTGTCAAAAGGTCAGCTGTCAATGTTGCTTTTAACTCCATTGAAAGAAACGTGTCTCTTTGGCTGCTTTCAAAAACATTCTTTGTCTTTACTTTTCAGCAGTTTAACAGTGACATGCTGAATTGTGGTTTAATTTGTATTAATTATACTTGTTCCTTAAGTATCTCAATTCATAAACCCAACTCTTCGAATATTTCTTCTGACTAATTTTTTCTTCACTGGGACTCTTACATATGAATGTGTTTGTGTATGTGTGTATATGTGTGTTTGTGTATCTATACACACATATACGTGTGTGTATATATGTGTTTGTGTATATATGCACACATACATATACAAACATACATACTCACACATAAACATATATATAGACTTTCTGTGTTTCTGTTGACCTATTTTTAAGTTCACCTATCCTCTCTTCTGCTCTGTCTAATCTAATGTGCCCATTTATTAATTACACTCTGGCCAGGCACGGTGGTTCACACCTGTAATCCCAGCACTTTGGGAGACTGGCAGGCAGATCATTTGAGGTCAGGAGTTCAAGACCAGCCTGATCAACATGGTGAAACCCCATCTCTACTAAATAAATACAAAAAATAGCCAGGCATGGTGGTGCCCACCAGTAGTCCCAGCTACCTGGGAGGCTGAAGCATGAGAATCACTTGAACTTGGAAGGCAGAGGTTGCATTGAGCTGAGATCATGCCACTGCACTCCAGCCTGGATGACAGAGCGAGATTCCACCTCAAAAAAAAAAAAATTAAAAATTAATAAATAAATAAATACACTCATTATATTTTAAATTGTGTATTTTCCATTCCTTTTTTAGAATAAAATTATCTGCTGAAATTCTATGTTTTACCTATTTTCATGAATTTTTTAGTCAAATTATTTACAATTCAATGTCTGCTAACTCCAGCATCCATTAATAGATGCTTCTGAGTCTATTTCTATTATCAGTCCTTTTCTCTTGGTTTGTGGTCCTTTGTTCGAGTCCCCTGGCATACCTAGGAATTTTTCAATTTAATTTTGGGCAACTTATATGAAAATGTTTAGAGATTAGTTGAGACTCTAGCTGATGGTTCCCCCAGAGAGGATTCCCTTTTGCTTTCTGAAAACAGATAAGAGTAGGACAGGATGACTTTAAGTCAGTCTGACATGGAGTTGGTTCGTGGTGGACTCAGGCTTTTTCAAGGGCGGGTCTACTTCCCAGTGTCCCCTTCTCCTCGGGTGCAGCTTTCCTGGCGTCCTAACTGAAAGTCTATTATGCTTCCAGGGCTCCTCCACTTTGGCCACCTTGCATTTCACTTCTCAGTCCCTTGTCTCTGCTGAAAGCTCTCCTTGGCCCTCTGGCCTCTTAGACAGCACCTTCTGCTCAGATGTTTAGCCTCCTGTTCCTCTGCCCTCACTCTGGGAAATGCCTTCAAGGTAAAAGTTCTGTGGAATATTGGCCTTGCTTCAGGGAATTTTCCTTCTCTCCAGGATCCTGGACTCTTAAGTATTGGCTGCCTTGCTAGCTCTTCAGCACATTCAAATAAGTGGGGAGTTTTATATTAAATCCATATCCTGGTTGTTCTAGATTTGAGGGTTGATCTAGAAGAAGCCTGCCCCAGTCATCATAAAGACAGAAAAAAATCTGGATTCGCTTTTTAATCTGGAATATCAGGACAATAGCAGTAGACATGGTGTAGATATAATTCCTGTGGCAGAAAGCATAATATTTTTATTTTAAATGTGGAGAAATATAATTAAATGGTTTAACAGTACCCACCCCATCTCATCCCATGTGCTTCAAAATCAACTTATTTCAGTAAAAGTTTAAAATGTTTGAAGTGTCTCCTACTTGATACCAATAAGCAAGAAGGGACTCTGAATCCAAGAAAGCTGAACTTGGCTTTCTGATTCTTCATTTGACTTGACATGAATATCTACAGTTCCCTTAACTCTTTGGGATCTTTTCATCTGTTGTTGATAATTTGGTGACTCCAGATATGAAGTTAGAAGACACCCCTTTGTGCTTCCACCCTTTTCTGGAGGCCTAATTGAAGTGAATATATTTATCCAGTCCTCCAGGGTTCCACACAATATATGCGAGTGCTTCAAACAAAAACCTCCTACTTGAATAAGCGTTTACTTCCTTTAGAAAAAGAGCTCTTTAACTTCATATGCACCTGTGTCTAAACACTGACCACATGATTACACATTCTGCTTGCTCCAAAGAGATTAATCCAGAAAGTCAGCCACATATTTCTTAGAAGATCGAACACATTTCAATTATCTGACTCAGGTGACTTTTCTGGAGGGTGGAGTCCAAGACATTTTAACTACCAGATAAATCTTTGAAGATGATTAAATGTTTTTCCAAATAGTCTAGACTCTCTCTTCCTATGAAGCCTTTTATAGCTATTATAGTGGTATATTTGAGGGGTTTTTTTTTTTCCTGATACTGTAAAATCACGTATCTGACAGTTTTCAATGTGGCTGAGATTTTAAATAAACCTAAATATATGCTACTGGGATCTCTATCTCATATTTTGTACAGAATGGTGGGGAATATCAATATGTAAAGAAATGGAATTTTTGGAGAGAAGAGAACAGTGTGATTTCAGTGCATGGGTACCAGCAATTTCCAACTCTGTAAACAGTGCCATCACTCCTGATTACATCATTTCCTGTTCTTTCTTGTCCTGACCAACACTTTGTCCAAGGGCTCTAAGAGATCATCTGTTGCAAATTGTATTCCCAACTTCCCATCACATAATCGAAGAGGGGTTTGCTGCAAAACCACCAACACCTTCATTTCACATTTATCTTCACTTGAAAGGGGTGAGTTCATCACTTTCTTCTCCTGCACCAAGATCATCAACTAAATCTTCCAGTGTTCAAATATCAGAGTCTCTGGAAACAGCAGGTACGCAGCTGAATGTTTTTGAATAAAAGAGAGTGAAGGGAAACATTTGTACACGTATAAGCAACGATCTATAAATAGAAGCCATCATCCAAGCAGTACCCTTCTAACTAAGGAAAAGGGTGGTGTGTGCATTCCTGGATTTAATTGTTCATACACACAAGGATGAGCTATCCTGCAATGTTGAAAATGCCCATGCTGATTATAAACTCTGTGTGGAATATCAAAACATCTGGATTTTTTAAGTGAAAAAAAGATAATCTACCCTGTGGCTGTTTCTTCAAGTCACTCCTAAAGGTAGACAAGGCAGCCAGATGATTTATTGCATTACTCACTCTTTCGTAATTATATTCATGATGTGTTGATCCCCATCATCCCTGTGTGAACCTCTATGCAAATTCAGTGCCTTTGCTCACCCTCTGGTTATGCTCAAGGGTCAGTGGCAACTCAGTGACAATCAAAGCAATTTTTCACCACAGCTGGCAGAGTCTTACCACTGAGCCACTCCATAGCACCGTGGCCTCCGAAGACTTCATCCATCTGCTTCTATTCGAAGATAATATCCTCAGACTAAGAGCAACAACCACAAAGCCATAAAACATCTACTTTTTTAACTCTAAGAATATGACATGACTACACCTCCATAATGCAGTTTGCAGAATGAGAACACAGGAGTTCAGAAATAGAAAGCCAAGAGCCGCATAAATGGAGCCTGTTCGAAGATGAAACGTCCAAGCCCACGCTGCACCTGGAAGCCATTTTGTACTGAACAATTTTAGAAGTAAGGTCTTGGGTCTGATGCATAGATGGCTTCAAACACTGTCCACCCGGCCACAGCCCGCCTTCGTCTTAGGCTACACGGGAGCTCTGTTTACCCCAATGTGCCCAGCTTTGGCATGTCTTCGTGCTACTGCACGCTCTGTTCCCTTCTTCCTGGAATGCCTTTTCCTTCTTTTGTGCCTGAAAAACTCCCATTTATCCTTCAACACCCAACTTATAAATCCCCCAGGTACTTTGTTGCTTTATCTTCCTTGTCCCAAAACATGTTAGCCCCCCTTCTAGCCTAGGGTTACCTCATTGCCTCTCAGTCGTGGACTCACAACCCCTCTCCCTAATCCCCTTCGAATGCTTTGCTGTTTAAGCCCATATCCTTTTCATCACTGCTGCTAGGGCCAAGCACAGGGGCAACATCAAGTGTTTAATCAGAGATGAGCTGATTATTCATGCAGCAAATACTTATTACAGACCTGTGTTTCAGCTTCTAATGTACTATTAACTATCCTTTCATTTAGTATTATATACAGTGTTACCTGTATACCATTATATGCTGTGTATAGGTAATATTCTATTATGTATGCTCTTCTATTCTAATATGCACCTACCCTAATATGCACATATTCTAGTCTAATATATAAATCTATTCTATTCTAATATGCACATATCCTAATAAGTACATTTTCTATTCTAATATATAATATATATTCTAATATGCATACATCCTAATATGCACATATCTATTCTATTCTAATATGCACATATCTTAATATGCACATATTCTGTTCTAATATATAACATCTATTCTAATATGCACATATCCTAATATGTACATATTCTGTTCTAATAATATATTACATAAAATAAGAAATATGCAATATTCACCTTCTGGTGTGCTATATAATTATTTAATTGCTTATTGCCACTCTCACTAAATTAGAACGTAAGCTCCCTAAGGAAATAAACTATCTCTTTTGTCATCTGCTGTGGCCCAGCACCCAGCCTGCCATGTAGTACATGACCAAATAACTGATGAATTAATGAATAAATGATCAATGCTTGACAACAGAGACAATCAAAGTCTTTGAGTCATGTTGTTGAAAAGCATTTGCAGCCAGGTGTGGTGGCTCATGCCTGTAATACCAGCATTTTGGGAGGCCGAAGTGGGCTGATCGCCTAAGCTCAGGAGTTCAAGGCCAGCCTGGGCAACATGGTGAAACCCCATCTCTACTAAAATACAAAAAATTAGGCAGGCATCGTGGCATGTGCCTGTAGTCCCAGCTATTTGGGCGGCTGAGGCTGGAGAATTGCTTGAACCCAGGGGTTGGAGGTTGCAGTGAGCCAAGATTGTGCCACTGAGCTTTAGCCTTGAGGACAGAGCGAGACTCAAAAAAAAGAAAAAAAAAAGAAAGAAAAGCACTTGGAAGGAATCTCATCCAATACATAGTTTTATAGATGAGGGGTGCTGCTCAAGGTAGAAAACAGATCCCAGACCAACCTCACTGTGGCACAAAATGCTGCTGCTGGTGAGAAACCCAGGCCCCGGCCCTGCACTCACATAACAAGTCACAGGATCAGCCCCAAGATTTATCATTTCACTGTGGTCTGCCAAGAGCCGAGACAGTTGGAGTTAAATTCCATCTCAGAGGTGAATAAACTAATCTACATAAACTGCAGAGAGCCCTGAATCTACTTCCCTATTGGTCAAGTAAAAAGAAAAAAAAAACAAGAAAACTCAATGTTAATAAATAATACATAAAGGAATCGTTAGAGACAGGCTCAACTTATCCTGTGGGTTAAAAAAAAAAAAAAAAAAAAAAATGGAAGTAAGAAAATATTCCACAGCTCCAGTGTTCTGAGCTCATTCTTGTGAGATTAAACAAAATAATTCAGGATTAATATATGCATTTCCTTCCAAACTACGATCTATTTCAGTTATAGACTGAGTATCCGTTTTTCCAGTGTTGACGGCACTTTATTTTTGCTGTTGACCAGCTCAGATCTCAAAGATAGGATTTTATGAGAAGCTTCACCTTCAGCCTGCTTCGCCTGTACGTGCCTGCATTTGTGGATCACACGTGATAACATTATACTGTCTCTTTCCAAAGCACATTCGTTCATTCATTCATTCACCTGCTTGCCCATCAGACATGTGTGTGCACCATGCCTCCTCTTTTCCAGGATCTGTGTTAAGCTGGAGTGCAGGGCAGTGAGTGAAGCAAACAGGGTCCCTGATCTCATGAAGCAACGTTGGGGACAACCATCCTGGGCACATCGATCCTGGATGACCCCTCATGATGAGATGGAACAGGGTGAAGTCATAACAGAGGGGGACTGCGAGGGCACTTGGCATGGAGCTCAGTGAGGGCTTCTCGGAGGAGGCGACTGTATTCATTTCCTGGGCTGCCATAACAAGGTGTTACCAGCCATGTGGCTTCAACAACAGATATTTATTACCTTACAGTTCTGGAGGCAGAAGTCCAAGAGCAAGGCGCTGGCAGGGTTGGTTCCTTCAGAGGCTGGGAGAGAGAACTGATTCCATGCCTCTCCCCCAACTTCTGGTGGCCGCCGGCAATCTTGGTGCTCCTGGGCTTGTGCACGAGCACAAGCATCCCCCCAGTCCCTGCCTCCATCTACACCTGGCTTCTCCCTGTGCCTGCGCCTGTGTCCACATTTCCTCTTTGTAGAAGGACACCAGTCGTATTTGACTAGGGCCTACCATAGCAGGCTCATTGTAACTTGATTCCTTCTGTCAAGGTCCTCTTTCCAAATCAGGTTACAGTCTGAGGCCCTGAGGGTTCAGACTTCAATGTATCCTTATGGGGAGACACAATTCAAAGTCTAGCAGGGACACAGAAGTGGAGGATGCAAATGGAAGCATCTGTGGGAAGACCCCAGGCTGGGAAGGGCGTGTCTGGCAAGAGGAATTGAAGGCTGCCCAGGGTGACCAGAGCGGCATGAAAGAGCCAGCGGGGTGTGAGGCTGGAGAGGGTGGCAGGGGCCAGATCTCACCCACAAGGTGAGGAGGCTGGATTTATTCCAAGTGCACGGGGAAGACTCCGGGCAAAAGAGGGAGGGAGGGGGGCCGAGCACAGTGGCTCACACCTGTAATCCCAGCACTTTGGGAGGCTGAGGTGGGCAGATCACGAGGTCAAGAGATGGAGACCAGCCTGGCCAACATGGTGAAACCCCTTCTGTACTGAAAATACAAAAATTAGCTGGGCGTGGTGGCACATGCCTGTAGTCCCAGCTACTTGGTAGGTTGAGGCAGGAGTATTGTTTGAACCCAGGAGGCAGAGGTTGCAGTGAGTCGAGATTATGCCCCTGTACTCCAGCCTGTGGACAGAGCGAGACTCCATCTCAAAAAACAAAAACAAAAACAAAACAAAAAAAATATATATATATATATAGGAAGGAACATTCCAAGACTCAGAGCCCCCATGCTGCTCAGGAATACTGTTGGTCCACAAGGGCAAGTCAATGGCCAGGAGATTGCTGTAGATGCCAATAGCATGAGACCTACCACCTATGTCCTTCACCCAAGTGGGAATAATGCCAACTACAAGGAGCCAACATGAGTAGACATTTATGTAGTAAGTTTCAAGCTTAGGAAGCCCTTCCACATGCCACATGCTCTCTCTCACCTAATACTTGCACAGTCCAGCAAAGAGGGGCTGGTTGTATTCCACATAGATGAGGAAGCTGAGGCTAAGTGGCACCGATTCCTTCTCTGAGGTCACTGGGAACTACATGGTAAGAGTTCGACCTCTGCATCTGCTTTTCCCTTGCAAACTCAAAGAGACGTCTCTCCTTCATGTTGCAAGTATCCCATCAATAACAGCAATTGTCAAACATGAGTTCCTGTGAAAAGCAAGGCTGGTCATTCCATCATTTCTGTCTGTCCAACATGCCCCAGACTTGCTCTTTTGGGGCCCTGCGCTATTAAGTAAACATCCCCCAGCCAGTGTGAATATCTGAAAGCACCTGCTTTGTACGCAGCAGGGTCAGAGACCTTTATATGCATGCCCTGAAGCCCTCCTCCTGCCAGCACTAAGACGGGTGCCATGATTGCAATACCCCCTTTCATGGGTATGGAGGTGAAGGCTCTGACAGCTGAAGAACTTACGCAGACTCGAGACCCCAACTCTCAACCCACTGCTAAGCTGCTTCTGTTCTGTGAAAGAGTTAGCAATTTACCAGTCCAGTGCCAGTAGAGCCTACTGTTCAGACATTTCTGCCTGATTCAGTGGCAGCCACTATATTACTCTCCGGTGGTCTGGCCCTTGAGGTCAGCTCTGTAGGATTCCTTGCCAGGGCTGTTCCTCGGGGAATACCTATCCTGTTTTTCTTGTTACGCTTGTGCACCAAGGGTTTGCTGAAGCAGCCCAAGTTTATTACCTCCGTTTTCCACTCTACTTGAACTTGCAAACTTCAACTTACTGCTGGTCTTCTTACTCTCACCTCACCTGTCTGTCTGGTTTTTTTTTTTTGAGATCGAGTTTCATTCTGTCTCCCAGGCTGTAGTACAGTGGCATGATCTCAACTCACTGCAACCTCCACCTCTTAGGTTCAAGCAATTCTCCTGCCTCAGCCTCCCAAGTAGCTGGGATTACAGACATGTGCCACCATGCCCGGCTAATTTTTGTATTTCTAGTAGAGATGGGGTTTCGCCATGATAGCCAGGCTGGTCTGGAACTCCTCACCTCAACTGATCCACCCTCCTCGGCCTCCCAAAGTGCCAGGAGTACAGGTATGAGCCACCGCACCTGGCCACCTCACCTGCCATTCTGTTCAAATCAGGACAGTGTTTTGTGTGAGCCCTGAAAAACTACAGCACACAAAAGATTTCTCTCCTGGGTTCGTTAGGATAAGTTTAAGTTACCCTGTGTCTCTCCCTAATTTCTTCTAATTATAAAAGGGTTGGGGGGCTTCTTTTAATAGCCAATGAAATTGATTAGCAACCTTGTATCTTTATTTTGAGGGGTCCAATGGGAAAATATACTAATCATTTCTTATAAGCAAAGAATAGATTTAAAATTTCATCCATATAAATAACTTTTTTTAAGCTAATTATTATCAAGTGCTTATCTCTATAAGGTACTGTTCAAGAGGCTTTGGCAATCGTAACTCATTTAATGCTCACAACAGCCCTATGATGTAGGTACTTTTATTGTGTCCATTTCATAGATGAGGAAACTGAGGCACAGACAGGTTTTAGAATGATACGTGCGACTTCAGCGTGATGGGGCAGGGATGTGAGGTGTGTGAGCCAGAGCACCTGGTTGCAGAGGCAGCTCTCAAACACAGCACTGCACTCCCCTGAGCTTCCACACACTCTTCCGGCCCCACGGGATTCAGAAATGAAAGAACTCAGGCCCCCAAAAGACCAGCCCTCATCAGGAGACTGTGACAAGGAAGTCAAAAAACCTACGTTGAACGCAGTCCCATTCTTGCAACAGTATTAACTTTCCCACACTTCAACATATTCATGTGCGTATCTACTTTAAAATCTTTGTGCATCACCATCAATAGCTTATAATTGATACTCCAATAATTAGATATCGTAATTGAAATCCAGGTTCTACTCACTGGAGAATTTGGGCAAAGGCCTACAAAGCAAGAAAAACTTTAGTTCATTAACGAGGGTCATTTTTACATTAATCTGCTCTCGCTACATAAAAATGTTTCAATCTTTTTAAATATATGATAGTCGTTACTGCAGTTTCATAATCATTAATGAGATAATGTGCTTCTTGAAGTTCACCGTCTCTGTGAATGTGATATACTTGTTCCCAGTTAGCAGGGTTGCAGCGGCCTCAGCTTTTTGGTCACCACACGCCCACCAAACACAGGCTGCAGGCTGAAGGCTGGAGATTTAAATAAGGCAGCAAATTCTTGCTTTCATGAGGCTTAGCAGGGAGGACAGGTATAAAAGTAGTACAAGAAGAGTGAATCCCTCAAATAAATTCAGAGTGCTTTGGGAACATGACCTAAGGGAAACAGACCCGAAGTCTGGGAAGGTCAGCTCATGAAATAACATCTTGTCCTTTAAGACTTGGCTCTGCTAGGTAGAGTAATAAGCGGTGGTACAAGGTTAGCACAATCCAGGAAGAGCAAACATTGTGTGCAAATGCCCTGAGGCACACAAGAGCCTGGTTGAGGGGGCTGAGAGGTGGGGCCAGGGCTGGCTTGGAGAGCATAATCCAGAGATGGGTAGGAGAGGTGGCACACACCCGGGGCCTCTGTCCCCTGATGACAGACTCCAGGAAGCCATGCATTTCCCTCAAGTTCCCCCAGATCACTCCCCAGTCAGAATTAACTGGCTCTCTCCTTTCACATGCCCTTTCAGCGCTTTGTTTCCCCCTGGATGTCAGCATCTTTCCCAGCACGCACTATCGGCTTTATTGCGATCTGTTTCTGCCTCTTCTGGGCAGCCCCTCTTCTGGGGCTCCTTGAGGGCAGACAGAGCTTCACTCATCATGGTTGCCCCTTCAGCCTCAGAGCGGTTTGCAACAGAGGGAGCACAAAGAATGTCCACTGCATTAAATCAAATCTAACAAACAGCATTTTTTCCCAGCAGCTCTGCAAATAGGAACAGATGCCTTTGCTAATCGCCCCTGGATGCATGGTTCAATTCAGGGCTGTAAATCCATCTATCACAGCCAGAACCAGTTAGCTGTCTGGTCTATAATAACCATGCACTGGCCTCTCACATCGTGGGCACTGGGCTCTGTGACTGAAAAGACAGTCTCAACAAACCCACACAAACTGAATTGTCCACTCGTACCAGCCTCACACAGGAATGGTCAAAACATCTCTTTTCCTTCCGCTCCTGGAAATTGAAAAGAAAGATCAGTTAGCAGAAGGCTAAGATTAGAGACTCACCCTTCCACAAGGAAATTCACTTGTATTTTCTCCAGAGTCAAGGATCCCCTGTTTGCACTCATTTTGTTGTTAGGAACCACTTTCAACCAGCAGAAACAAATCCTGAAAGGCACTGGTACTCATCACTGGGGAGGTCCTGGGGCTTTCCAACTTCAGATGCAGCTGCATCTAGGCCATCAGACAATGTGAACTGGATGCTCCCTGTCTGCAGCTCCAGCTGTTGGCTCTGTTTGTCTCTCTCTGTTGGCTTTCTTCTCAGCTAGGCTCTCTCCTTGTGGCAAGGAAGGCGACTTCTGACAGCCCTGATGGCTTATATACAAAGGCAGGCACGCACGCACCCTCTCTCCCAGATCCAAATGCTACTCTCATAGACTTCTGGTCTTGCTGGGTCACAGGACCCGCTCAGACCAGGCATTGAGTCCCAGGAAATGATGAGCTGACAGGCCCACCATAGGTCAGCAGTCCCCAACATTTTTGGCACCAGGGACTGGTTTCATAGAACACAACTTTTTCACAGATGGCAGGGGTGGTGGGGGATGGTTTGGGGATGACACTGTTCCACCTCAGATCATCAGACATCAGTTAGTTAGATTCTCATAAGAAATGCGGAACCTAGATCCCTGTCATGCACAGTTCACAGTAAGGTTTCCGCTCTTATGAGAATCTAATGCCGCCACTGATCTGACAGGAGGCGGAGCTCAGGTGGTCGTGCTCACTCACAGGATGCTCACCTCCTGCTGTGCTGCCTGGTTCCTAACAGGCCATGGACCAGTACAGGTCCACAGCCCCGGAGGTTGGGGAGCCTTGCCCTAGATCACCTCCCTACCTCTGGGAAACAAGATGGGGAGAAAATGAGGCCTGTGGTTGACCGCACCAACATGACCTCAAGGAGCAGGGTGTGGTGGTTCCCTGAAGAAAGGAATGCCCCCAGATCAAAGCTACATTTCCCATCTGCTCCGGATCCTATTCAAACAGAACCAGTTCCCTCGAGCCTGGCCATGATTTGAATGTGCAAAGCGGGTGTGTTGCAGCCAGTCTGCACCAGCTTTGGGAGAGATGATTGCTGCATGTGTTGCCAGTTCTTCACGTGTGTGGTGATATCGAGTACATAGCTTGAAATTGGCCATGGGGGGAATATTTAACCACAGAAATGGACGCAAGCTACAAATCAGGGCTTTTCCCCCCTGAATTGCCATTAAACATTTACCAGCACAACACTGTGGGTTAGTTATTGTGTTGCCCCCACTAAAGAAACTGTGTGTGTCTGTGTGCTCGTGTGTGTGTACGTGTGTGTGTTTACACACGTGTGTGTGTGTGTGTAATTTAAGTCAAAATGATGGACCCCTGTGTTATCCGTGGTCTCAAGCCATGCTTAATTCTTCCATGTTGGTTTATTGGTTCCCGTGTTCCAAAGCTCTGCATGCGCCCTGTTTAAAGAATGGTCCGCTTCCACCCTATACCGTTGGAGGGTCACCCATTCATCTGATTTCTTCAGGTCCATTTTCTTCATCCTCCTTGCACATGCTACTGACCATCACTAACAGGACTCGTGCTGAGAGCCGAGCCTGTTACCTGCTTTCCCCATGACAGGACTGTTTGCTTCCTCTCCCTGTCCCAGGATTTGTTCTTTACCTCTCAGAACTGCAGAAAACAAGTTATTTTCTCTTGGCAATTTGTGCCACTCTTTTTCTTCCCCCTTTTGGCTTCGAAAAAGTGATGGGTCTCATGCACTTGTAATTAACTGGAGCACATCCAATCCATCGTCCCCTGAGCAGGGGAAGCTCGGTGGTCCCTAGCTCAAGAAGGGGCAGCCCCCACCCCCTGCACTTAGCGAGGGGAGGTCTAGAGCTTTCTGCAGGAGGTACCTCAGCCCAAAGCCTGTGAATCCACAAAAGCAAGGTCGGCCTACCCTTGTGTATAAGCCATGGGGTAGCCAGAGACAAATGCAAGCAATAGTGTGATGTGAGATGGGGCAGAAACACTATTCCCCAAAGTCAGCTTTATCAGGGTCTTTCCCTGGGAGCCCAATGCAGCGAGCAACACTGTCACAGGTAAAACGAGAGGAAAAAAGCTTGCTTCTTTTTTCTTTTTTTCAAAACAAGGTCTCACTCTGTTGCCAAGGCTGAAGTGCAGTGGAACAATCACAGTTCACTGCAGCCTCCACCTTTCAGGCTCATATGATCCTCCTACCTCAGCCTCCTGCATAACTGGCACTATACAAGCTTTCTTCTTATTTCTGAGCTTTCTAAATTTCTTTAACTGATTTTGCCACACCGCGTGTGCCGGTTTCATCTTCCTCCTCGTTGTAACCGTTTTGTGACCAGAGTTAATGCCAGAGGCCCCAAGGAATGCAGAAAAGCACCAGCCATCTGGACATGTTGATGAGACACGCACTGTCTGGGACCTTCTGTGAATAACATGATTGGCGTTGTCACCGGGATAACTGCATGAGAGATCTGAAAGTGCGTGGGATATAGTTGGCACTCAGGTCATTCTGCAGGTGTTAATTAAGCACTTGCTATGAGCCAGGCTCTATGCTGGGGACCTAAAGATCAGTAAGTCAGCGGACAACATTTGAATGCAAGTCATGAATGTGTGGTTTCCAAATCTGGACTGGGTGGGGCTGGCAGGGATGTCTTCCATTTTTTTCTACTTAACTCTGAATGGTTCCTTTTGCTGCTCACTTGGGAGCTGAATTCAACATTGTCCACTGCCCCCAAGGCTCTTTTGTCCATTCTCTCTTTCTCAGAGGATGACTTTGCCTCTTACTTCCGATTCAAAATAAATCCCGCTGGAAGAAGCAATGGAGCCATGACCAAAAGCCACCTTTGGGTCAAGACTGCTGAGTCTTTGCTTTTACTGAATTTAGTCCTGAATCCCACGCAGGCTCCCTGTCCTCGCTCCCTCTGCGACACCTCGAGGTGGTCCTCCGTGAGGCTGCTGCACCCGTGCTGTCTGGACCACCTTCTGCCTTGGCATTCTCACAACACCCTAGAGCATCTCACCTCTCTTGGCCCTTTCCCAGTTCTCATGCTCCTTGATAGTCCTTAAAAAGATTCCTATTTGGCCGGGCATGGTGACTCATGCCTGTAATCATAGCATTTTGGGAGGCCAAGGTCGGCGGATTACCTAAGCTCAGCAGTTCAAGACCAGCCTGGGCAACATGGTGAAACCCCGTCTCCACTAAAATACAAAAAAAAAAAAATTAGCCAATTAGCCGAGTGTGGCGGCATGTGCCTGTAAACTGAGGCAGGAGAATTGCTTGAACCCGGGAGGCGGAGGTTGCAGTGAGCCGAGATCGTGCCACTGCACTCCAGCCTGAGCAACAGAGTGAGACTCTATCTCCGGGGGGCGGGAAAGGAAAGATTCCATTTCATGGACCTAATACCCCACTTCTAGGAGTGGAGTTGGAGAAACTAGACAGAGACAAACATACATACAGCAAAGCAGAATTCCCTAGAGGCCTCTGATCTGAATAGTGCCAACTCTAGGCATTAGCTAAAAAAGAGCTTCATTGCAAAACTTTCTGGGGATTTTTATTGTTCCTCATCTGGAGTATCCACACCATTGTCCTGCCTATGAGGAATTTGGATAGTTTATTTTGGCTTTTTTGTTTTGTTTTGTTTTTTAGACAGGGTCTCACTCTGTCACCCAGGCTGGAGTGCAGTGGTGCAGTCTCAACTCACTGCAGTCTTGGCCTCCTAGGCTCAAGCGATCCTCTCACCTCAGCCCCCCAGGTAGCTGGGATTATAGGTACATGCCACTGTTACTGGAAAGAAGTCCCAATCCAGACCCCAAGAGAAGGTTCTCAGATCTTACGCAAGAAAGAATTAGTGGCAAGTCCGTAGAGTAAAGTGAAAGCAAGTTTGTTGGGAAAATAAATGAATAAAAGTATGACTACACCATAGACAGAGCAGCCCTGAGGGCCAAAGGATTATTTCTTGACTATGTGTTACATAAGGAGCGGATTATTCATGACTTTTCCAGGAAAAGGATGGGCAATTCCCAGGGCTTTTTAGACCATATAGGGTAACTTCCTGACATTACCATGGCATTTGTAAACTGTCATGGTGCTGGTGGGAGTGTAGCAGTGAGGATGACTGGAGGTCACTCTCATCGCCATCTTGGTTTTGGTGTTTGTTCGGCTTCTTTACTGCAACCTGATTTATCAGCAAGATCTTTATGACCTGTATCCTGTGCCAACCTCCCTTCTCATCCTGTTTGTACCTAACTATCTGGGAATGCAGCCGAGTAGGTCCCAGCCTTATTTTAGTCAGTCCCTGTTCAAGATGGAGTTGCTCTGGTTCAAACACCTCTGACACCACCATGCCAAGCTAATTTTTCATATTTTTTGTAGAAACAGGGTTTCACCGTGTTGCCCAGGCTGGTCTCAAACTGCTGAACTCAAGTGATCTGCCCACTTCAGCCTCCCAAAATGCTGGGATTACAGATGTGAGCCATGGGGCTCTGCCTGGATAGTTTGGTTTTTATCTTTGTCACATCACTGTTCTCTGTCTCCACTGATGAGTCACATTCCAGACCCTCTTACCTATGTGACCTCTTGAGGTATCAAGATTCGTATAGACCTAGGAGGAAGTGCTGTACATCTCTGGGCAAAAGCTGACTTAAGACAACAGGCAATTGCCTTTGATGCTAAGACTAACCACAAGCTCTTCCCAATCTGTATTTTTCATTTGCAGGCTGGAGTGTGTCCTCTCTACCTACTCAGTATTTCAATAGGAGGCAAAGATCTCTATGAGGCAATCTGGGGTTTTTCTAGCTGGGCCTATGTTATCCGTGGTCAGCCAGCTCTCCTGGTTTATTTATACCTTTTTCCCACCTGAAAACTTGACGGTTGATTTGTGAAATAAAACCGAAATGGCTCAATCTGTCTAAAAGCTTTCTGTGGGTTTTAAACTTACCTATTTTTTTAAAGAAATTTTAATAATGCTTCCGGCTTTTAGAGTCAGCAGGAAACCTACAATAAGGATTGTTGTATTTGCACCAATATCGAACACAGGGAGCATAAGTAATAAGGAACCCAGTGCTGTTTGTTGAATAAGTAAATTTTCGTGGTAACTGGCAATTGCTGGTCTATAAAAGTTCTCTTCCTTATGTTCCTGCTACGGAGTAAAAATGATTTTTTTGTTTGTAACAGACTGAACTCATTTCAGATGGAAATATTAATCTGTAATTGTCCTTATACAAGAAACACCAAGTTCAAGGCAAAAATAACAAAGCCAGTTAACCATATGTTTCGTACCTGCACAATTTACCTAAATAGAGATTGCCCAAAGAAGTTTTGCTGGCTTCTGAAAACTTTCTCATAAGATTTTAAAAATATATTTTATGGTCAAGATGTTGTAGCATCCTCCCAGGACCAATTCGTATCTAGCCAAGAAAAAATTACATTTTCCCATTTACATTCCAAA
Source organism: Theropithecus gelada (assembly GCF_003255815.1). Taxonomy (NCBI): domain Eukaryota; kingdom Metazoa; phylum Chordata; class Mammalia; order Primates; family Cercopithecidae; genus Theropithecus; species Theropithecus gelada. Next base: position 41,282,452 of record NC_037688.1, read on the forward strand.
GTCTGAACTGTTATTTTATAAATGAATTTTCCCTCCAATTCAGAAAGCACTGGCTACATTACAAATTTTAATGCTACTATTATAGGATCATAATTTTAAAAACCCAGGGTTCTCCAAGGGCTTCAGCAGCATGCCATCTCTCCACTTTATTAAAATGAATGAACAGATGTACAATTTATTTCTGCCGAGCCATCATCTAAATTCATAAGCTATTTCTCATGTGTCTGAAATCCACGTTGGTTTGCCATTTTCTTTGCCTTAGAAAAAAAATTACACTCCCTCATTTATCACTCTGGGGACATAACCGAGAAGTCTACTCTCCACTTCATTCACTTTGGACTAATATCCTCGACACAATTTAAATCCCATCTCTTCAAGACTATTCAATGAGAGCAAGGCAGTGGAACACCCAGCATCCAATTGGAAAACTCCTCAGCCATCAATGTAGAAGATTGACAAGCGCAGTCACACGAGCTTACACCTTGACAGATGCAGGGGAAGAGAGCTTACAACAGCCTTGAATCCATTCAGATAGATGAGGCAGTCTAGAACCATCACAGTTAAAAGTCAATGTCAGTAACAGACGTGTATTTTAGCTGCCGTATTTCATAGAACCCTCATACCATCCTTACTTCCCACGTGCCCTGTCATCTGACAGCAGGCTGGCAGAGAGGCATTTAACAGATTCATCTTGGGTTGGTAAACATCTCGCCTAGCTCTGAAAACCCACGTGTTGATCTCAGACCCACCTTTACATCCCTGCACCACCATTTTCTGACGGTGTGAGATCAGGCATCGCTTTTAACCTCTCTGAGATCTGGCTTATTCATCAGTATGATGGAGATAAGTGGACTGCTTTGTAATAAAGGTTAAATAAAGTAGAGCATTTTGATGCTATGAACCTAGAAGTATCTGGGACAGGTCTCAATCAATTTAGAAAGTTTATTTTGCCAAGGTTAAGGACGTACCCATAACACAGCCTCAGGAGGTCCTGATGACATGTGCCCAAGGTGATGGGGGTATAACCTGGTTTTATACATTTTAGGGAGGCATGAGATATCCACCAATATGTGTAAGATGTACATTGGCTCGGTCTGGAGAGTGGACAGTTGGGGAACTTCCAGGTCATAAGTAGATGACAGACAAACAGTTGCATTCTTTTGAGTGTTTGATCAAAGATAGGGGAGAGGAATAGTCACCTATGCCTTAGTCTAGCTCAGTGAATCTGCATTTTTACATAAACAATCAGACCGAGGAAATAATTAGATATGCATTTGTCTCAGGTAAGCAGAGGGATGCGTTGAGTTCGGTCTGTCCTTTGACCTGCACCTGTGAGGATGAACTGTCAATTTACATTGCCTGGGTGAAATTCAACAGAAGCTTTTAGGGTAAAGATCTTGGGGCCCACAAGGAATCTCCTTGCAGGCAAATTGTGAGGGAGGTATTTTTTATATTTGTAGCTATCTTATTTAGAAATTGAGAACTATGGAGGCAAGTTTGCCTCCCGTAGTTCCCAGCTAGACTTTTCCCTTTAGCTTAGTGACTAAGTGAAAATAAATCCCAAGATTTATTTTCCTTTCACAATGCCAAGGTCAATAATATATGGCAAGCACAGTGCCTGACATGTGGTCCAGTAAAGGGGCCATTGTGATAAAGATGGCGTCCCAGAGACACATCTCTTCCCCAGAACAGCTGGGCTGAAATTACAGAGCACTCCTCTTCCTCAGCTCTGTGTTTGCTGGCATGGTTCTCATGAACGTAAGGAAGGCCTTTGGTAGCCAGCACATGCAATCAATGAGCGCAGCTTGGAAAGGCTACAGAATGAAGCCCTCAGGTTATCTGGCAAAATTCTGCTCTCGGAAGAATTCTATTTACGAGATGCTGCTGGAACGGAGCAGTAAAATTTGCCTGAATCTCTAGTTTCGCATGGAAATCTGCCCTGCGTCCGTAAATGCATCTCGGGTTTGGGGCTTTAATCAGATTTTGAGTGTTCGGTTTGTTGTTGTTTGCTCTTTCGGTGGCACTGTTGCTTGGAGAAGAAACATCATGTTAATTTCATTTGCTTGAACTCTGTGACCATCCTGTGATTTCAAACACAGCTTGTCTTTTTTTCATGTAATGCTTTTGGGAGGGGAAGGTGGGTTCTCCTGATCTCTGGAAGATCCACATCAAAATGATGGAGTTCTTTCATTTAGCAGAGGTACAGTTTGAGGTGGACAGTGTCAAAATGGCAAGTTCCCCAAAGAGGAAAGGAAAGAGGGACGTCATGTTAGGATGGGCCGACGAGATGTTCCTTAGGAACCACGGAAGTGACACCTGTCAGCATCCACGCAACAAAATGTCAATGAGGGGAGCCAGCCCTGGTGACTCCTAGCAGCTCCTGGCAGCGGTCTATCTGCCTATGTTGTCAACAGTCCCTGAATTAAATCAGCCACTGCTGCCACCAATGAACTTGTAGGTTGTTGTGGGATAAGGGGTCCTAAGCAGTTTTTTCATCTCTGCTTGACCAAACCACGTGTCAAGGTCATGGATCCCAGGTGCCCTGAAGACATTCAAGAAGTCTCATTCGCTGGCTGAGCAAAGTCATGAGATAAACTGTCCGTGTGACAAGCCTGCTTTTAGGCTTTGACATTCCAGCAAGGAAGCAGATGCCGCTGACAGAAACGTGGTAGTTAGAGAGAACAGGATTTTAAAGAAGAACTAACCCAATTATTTTGATCCACAGAGTCTTAGAAGATAGAATGCAGGGAGGAGGCAAGCAGGGAGGAGGGATAAGGGGCTTTTCTGTTTCCCTGTTGTTACTCCATCACACTGTCAGTTTGGCTAGCAGGGCTGTTTTTATTTCCCTGAATCCCAGTTCCGTTTCTGAGTTCCTATTTATTCACAGGGCAGGATGGGCTGACACTGTGGAGATGGTTTGGGTACCAGATGACTCCTAGTTTCAGTCGTGTCTCCATCAGTCAGCACCTCTTAGATACTGCACAAATTCCTTAGATGCTTTGGGCCTCAGTGTCCTCACCTATAGAATAGGATGTTGGTAATGAAGGCCACCAGCTCCGTGCAGGACAAGGTGCTGAGTGCTTTCTGTGTATTATCATGCTGAATCCTCATGATCTCTTTGAGAGGTGCATTCACCTAGACCTTCCAGTTCTCAGATCAGGAAGCAGAATGTTAGAGAGCTAAGGTAATGCACCCAGGTTACAGGTTATCCTCAAGTTCTCCACGGAGCAGTGACATTTTGTCACCATTGATCCTATATTACTGATACTGATCAATAGATAGGTTACTGGAAAGGGGTCCACATCCAGATCCCAAGAGAGTGTTCTTGGATCTTGAGCAAGAGGGAATTCAGGGCGAGTCCATAGAGTAAAGTGAAAGCAAGTTTATTAAGAAAGTGAAAGAATAGAAGGATGGCTACTCTATCAGGCAGAGCAACAGCATGAGCTGCTAGTTGACCGTTTTTATAGTTATCTCTCGATTATATGCTAAACAAAAGGTGAATTATTCATGGGTTTTCCAGGAAAGCGGTGGGCAATTCCCAGAACTGAGAGTTTCTCCCCCTTTTAGACCATAGAGGATAACTTCCAGACCTTGCCATGGCATCTGTAAACTGTCATGGCACTGGTGGGGGTGCCTTCGGACATGCCAATGAGTTATAATTAGCGTATAATGAGCATGAAAATGACCAGAGGTCACTCTCATTACCGTCTTGGTTTTGGTGGGTTTTGGTCGGCTTCTTTACTGCAACTTGTTTTATCAGCAAGGTCTTCCTGACCTGTCTCTTGTGCCGACCTCCTATCTCATCCTGTGATTTAAAATGCCTCAACCTCCTGAGAATGCCACCCGGTAGGTCTCAGCCTTACTTTACCCAGCTCCTCTTCAAGATGGAGTTGCTCTGGTTCAAAGCCTCTGGCAGATACTCCATCCACAAGGTGAATAAAGGTTGCATCAGTGTTCATTTTATTGGCTAAGAACCCCAGAACTGTCACATTGCATGCAGTGGTTCAGGACGTTTGACCTCACCATTGCAGAGCACATCTGAAGTTAGTTTTGGACATACTGACATTGGTGTTTTGAAACTCCTCACCGCTTTCTAACAGACTTTCCAGTTAGCTGAGTCAGCACAAAAGGCCTCAGCCAGGCCTGAAAGGAGTTTGTTTTCATGTCACAGAGAGTGTTTTCTCAGAGGGGTTTGTTTCTCCAGTGAAAATGTTTCTTGCTTTGCATCTGTTATTATGATCTTACTCACTCGGAGGGAAAATGGTATCTTCTTGGGCTGCTTGCTCATTGGCGGAGGCTTGGCTTCCATGAAAACACTCACTGGCTTTCCGTAGCACTTTCTCTTGTTTTTGTTTCTAAAATCACTATTTATTGCCCTTCAAAACAGGTTGCATTTGAATTAGGGTTCTGGGTCTGTACAGTGTGTGGGAGCCCAACTGCAAAGTAGATTCCATCATAAACAAGGTATTCCCCACTCCAAATTAACAGTAAAATAGGCCATGGAGTCCCAGAATGCATCATTTCAGGCGTATGAAGAAAAGCAACTTAATTTCCTTATTTTTAAATTTTTCCATGATTACAGACTCACAGGAAGTTGCAAAAATAGTGCCGGAAGCACCTTGAACCCTTCTCTCGGCTACCTCCATAGTGACATCGCCTACACCTATAGTGCAACAATACCAAAAGCAGGAAGTTCACGTGGGCACAATGCTATTAACCAGAGCTCCTGAAGTTTCCACCCATTTGTGTGTGTTTTTCTGTGTGTGTGTGTGTGTGTGTGTGTGTGTGTGTAGTCCTGTGCATTTGATTGACATGTACAGATTTGTGTAACCACCACCACCATCAGGATACAGGACAGCTGCATGACCACAGAAGGGCTACCTGTCTTGCTATGCCTTATTAGTTGTACTCACCTTCCCCTTACTCTTGACCTTCTCCCCTGGCAATTATTAACCTGTTCTCCACCTCTCGTTTTGTCACTTCAAGGATGGTACTTAATGGAATCATATAATATGTAACTCTTTGATATTAACTCTTTTTTTTTTTTTTTTTTTGAGACAGAGTCTTGCTCAGTCACCTAGGCTGGAGTGCAGTGGCACAATCTCAGCTCATTGCAACCTCCGCCTCCCAGGTTGAAGCCATTCTCCTGCCTCAGTCTCCTGAATAGCTGGGACTACAGACACCTGCCACCATGTCCAGCTAATTTTTGTATTTTTAGTAGAAACAGGGTTTCACCATATTGGCCAGGCTGGTCTTGAACCCCTGACTGCAGGTGATCCACCTGCCTCGGCTTCCCAAAGTGCTGGGATTATGGATGTGAGCCACCACACCTGGCCAAGATTAGCTCTTTTCACTAAGCTTAATGGCCCTGAGATCCATCCAAGTACTCACATCAACCAATAGCTGGTTCCTTTTGATTGCTGAGTAATATTCCATGGTATGGTATGCCAGAGTTGGTTGAACTATTCACCCACTGAAGGACATTTGACTTTGTTGCTAGTTTGAAGTTACTGCAAATAGAGCCACTGTGAATATTTGTGTAAGGCTTTTGTGTGAACATATATTTTCATTTTTCTGGGTACCAACTGCTGGATCATATTAGTTTTATAAGAAACTGCCTGTTTTCCAGAGCGGCTAAACCATTTTCCATCCCTACCAGCAATATAGGAGAAATCCAGTTGTTCCACATTCTCACCAGCATTTGGTGTTATCACTATTTTTCATTATAGCCAGTCTGTTCAGCATATAGAAATAGCTGGTCTCTGGTTTGGTGTGTAGCAATATGTTAATTTGCATTTCCCTAATAACTAATGATATGAAACATCTTTTCACGTGCTTATTTGCCATCAGTGTTCTCTTTGGTGAAATGTCTAATTATGTCTTTTGCCTATTTTTTTTGTTCTGTTTTACAGGCCATTTTCAGGACTTTAACTTTTACCCATTTTCTCTTTTTTTTTTTTTTTGAGATGGAGTCTCACTCTGTTGCCCAGGCAGGAGTGCAGTGGTACGATCTCGGCTCACTACAACCTCTGCCTCCCGGGGTCAAGTGATTCTCCTTCCTCAGCCTCCCGAGTAGCTGGGGTTACAGACATATGCCACCATGCCCGGCTAATTTTTGTATTTTTAGTAGAGATGGGGTTTCACCATGCTGGCCAGGCTGTTCTCGAACTCCTGACCTCATGATCTGCCTGCCTCCGCCTCCCCAAGTGCTGGGATTACAGGTGTGAGCCACCGCACCTAGCCCCATTTTCTAACAAAATCTTTTAGTGGTTGAGTGTTGAGAGTCATTTACATAGTCTATATGCAAGTCCTTTGTTGGAGATGTGGTTTGCAAATATTTATCTCAGTCAGTGGCTTATCTGTTCATTCTCTTAATAGAATCTTTCACAGAACAAAAGTTTTTAATTTCATGCAAGTCCAATTTACACTTTTTTCTTCTGTAGATTGTGCTTGTGGTGTCAACTCTAGGAATTCTTTGCCTAGACCTAGGTGTCAAAGATTTTATCTTCTGTTTTCTTCTACAAATTTTCATAGCTGTATGTTTTACATCTAAGTCCGTGATCCTTTTGGAACTGATTTTTTTGTGTAAAGTGTAAAGTTTAGATTGAGTTCATTTATTTGCTAGTGGACACAAAATTGCTCCAGTAGCATTTTAGAAATAGCTATCCTTCTTCCATTGAATTGCTATTGTCCCTTTGTTTGAAAAAAAAAAAAATCATTTGGGTGCAAGTGTATTTGTGCAGGTCTATTCTGGGTCCTCCATTCTGTCCCATTGATCTATGTCTCTTCCTCACCAGCACTGTACTGTCTTATTACTGGAGCTGGAGAGTAAGGCTTCACATCAAGTAGAATGGTTCCTCTGCTTTATTCTTTTTCAAAAGTATTTTAGAAAACTTTTTTTTTTTTCCTTTTTCAACGTTTACTTTAGATTACAAGAATACAGGTGCAGGTTTGCAATGAAGGCATATTACATGATGCTAGAGTTTGGAGTATGATGAACCCTAGCACCCATTTGGCAGTTTTTCAACCTTCACCTCCTTCCCTCTCCACTTTCGGAGTCCCCAGTGTCCACTCTTTCCATCTTTATGTCCATGTACACCCAACGTTTAACTCCCACTTCTGACTGAGAACCTGTAGTATTTAGTTTTCTGCTTCTGTTCATTGAGACAATAGCCTCCAGCTCCATTCATGGTGCTGCAAAGGACATGATTTCATGATTTTTTATGATTATATAGTATTCCATGGTGTTGTCTCATCCACCATTGATGGACACCTGGGTTTGTCGCATGTCTTTGCTACTGTGCATAGTGCCACAATGAATATATGGGTGCATGTGTCTTTTCAGTAGAGTGATCTATTTTCCTTTGAGTATCTACTCAGTGATGGCATTGCTGGGCCAATTGGTGGTTCAACTCAGGTCTTTGAGAAATCTCCAAACTCTCCCCACGATGGCTGAACTAATCTACATTCCCACCAGCAGCGTATATGTGTTCCCTTTTCTCCCAGTTCTACCAACATCTGTAATTTTCTGACTTTTTAACAAAAGCCATTCCAACTGGTGTGAGATGGTATCTCATTGTGGTTTTGATTGGCGTTTCTCTGCTCATTAGTGATGATGAGAGTTTTTTGATTTGTTTATTGGTCATTTGTATGTCTTCTCCTGAGAAGTGTCTGTTGGTGTCCTTTGCCCACTTTTTAATGGTTCTTTGTAGAAAACCATTTTAAATGCAATTTGAACTCAACAGCTTTTTATTCCCTCTAAAATTATTTTTCCAATTAAAACATAATTCATTTCCATTGTAAAAAAAATTAAAATATCATAAACATCTAATAGAAAAAGTTAACACATCTCTCCACACACCTAAGAGATGACTATGTTCTTTCTTTTGTATATATCAAGTTCTACTTTCTTATTTACAAACGTGGGATCACACTCTGTTCAGTATGTTGCGATCTGTCTCAGGATTTGTATCTTTTTTCCTTGTCTGTAAAAAGGGAGAACTATTAATAATACTCTTTATTTCTTTAGTCAGTGGTGAGGATCAAATGATAAAACACATGCAGAAAATTTAACCCAGTGCCTGCTATATAGTAATGTCTTTGTTGATGTTATTTTTATTCTTCCCCCTTCAGCTTATGCTACCTGCTTTGGGTGATCTTGGCCTTTCTTGGTGGCAACAAAGGGCAGAGAAACTCCATAATGTTTAGTAATCCAAGTCAGTTTGCAGAAGCAGTCAGGAGAATGGGTTCTTCCGTCATTCAGTCCAGGTTTCCTACCAAATAGAATGAATGAGACAGGTAGTACCGCAAATTCGTAGTTTACTTACATTAATCGTAATGTCAAACATGTCAACAGCATCCTGGAGAGCCCCTCAAGGTTCCTGTCCACTCGTCCACTGTACTGCCACCCACCCACCCTATAGACACTACCCAGCTCCTCCTCTAAGTGGGAGCCTCCCAGAAAGCCATAGCTCCACTCCTAGAGATTGTTTGGGGAACTTGCATGTGGTTTGTCTTATCTTCAGATCTTTAACGTCAGCTGTAACCAGGGCAGCTAGAAGCAGAGCCTGTCAGATCAGCCCTGCCCCCCTCCAATTAATGAAACCAAACAGAGTCCTTGGCCCTTGCAGCCTAACAACATAAAAATTCTGTAATCTCCTTCTCTTTATCTCAGCTCTGCCTTCAATTGTGTCCCTTGAATGGCGCACATTCTCCCAATTTCATTAACTTAACACATTTTATTTCCATTAAGTAAACCCAAGGCACTTCCATGGTCCAATACAACGGATTTCCCTTCTGATCCATAATACCCAACAATGTGCTACTTCATTCCTTTTAATGGCTCTGTATTGTGTTCTGTTTTATGGACATCCCACCATTTGACCAACCTCACATCAATGAACATTTTGATGGTGGTTCCTGGTTTTCCCTTTTATAAACATTACAGCAATAAAAATGCTTGAATGTACATCTTCACATACATACCTGAAAGTCTTTGTAGGAAAAACTCCCAAAAGCAAAATGCCTGGCCCAAAAGTATGAGTACTTTACATCATAGTTTATAGTCCTTTTTCTAATATGATTAAAGTATTTTAAAATTACCTTTACTTTTGTCATCCCTGAGTTACACTGCTTTCTGTATGGCGTCAATTCCTAGCCTGCTCCGCTGCAAATGGGCTCCCACACAGAGGATGAGGCTCGTGGTCCAGAAAAGCATCTGGTGCTTGAGCCTGGAGCAGAGGTGGAATTCTAGGCCTGTGAACGGCTCACATCAGCAGTGGGGGTCCCCAGTGAAGTGGGATCCCAAAGGCCACAGCAGTTAGATGGGTACTAATATCCTTCATGCTTCCATGGGCATGGACTTGCAATAGAAGCCTCTAAGGCAGAGCAAGGCAGGAGCAGATATGAAGTATGCCTTGCAGCTTGCGGCTCCTCTAGGATCCAGGGGTAATGATCATGAGGGAGGTGCTCAATATTCTGGGCTCCTCTCTTGAACCTCGAATCTACAAGCTCCCCACTCTTGAACCTAAGCCCATTCCTGAGCTTCCTTCTATGCTCTCATCCACTCCCAAATCCTCTAACCACACAGAGCTACATTATGTTAAAAGGGCTACTCCTCATATGTTCACCACAGCACTATTCACAGTAACAAAGTCATGGAACCAACCTAAGTGTACATCAATGGTTGACCGGTTAAAGAAAAGGTGGTGCATATACACGTGAAATACTATGCAGCCATAAAAAAGAATGAAATCCTGTCCTTTGCAGCAGCATGAGTGGAGCTGGAGGCTATTATCCTATGTGAATTAACTCAGAAACAGGAAATCAAATACTGCATGTTCTCACTTGTAAGGGAAGAGTAAGCAGTGGGTACACATGAACATAAACGTGGAAACAGTAGACACAATAGACAGGGAGGACTCCAAATGCAGGGAGAGATGTTGGGGATGAGGGCTGAAAAACTACCTATCGGGTACAATGTTTGCTGTTTGGGTAATAGGTGTGCTAGAAGCCCAATCTCCACAAGGAGGCCATATACCCATATAACAAACATGCACACATGCCCCTCCCTCCACAAACTAAAATAAAATAATTCTTAAAGGTACTACATCAGAACACCCACCCCCCGCCCCCACTGCGTGCCACCGCACCCTCAGGTGTGGCGTTATAGAAACCTCAGGAGCAAAGCCTCTTCCCCATCCTTCTCCAATCACCAGAGCACTGTGCTGACCCCCAGAAGGGCTAGATGCAAAGAACTTGCTGGTCCCTGCAGGTGCCTGTTTGTGGTGGTAGGACATAAGGGAAGGGGCAGGGAAAATAGGAGAGGAGGCATCGTTTCCTGTAAATCCAGCACAGGCTTGGTTCGCTTAGACAGTGGAAATACTAAAAAAGTCAAAAAGATCTTTCTTCCTTCATACACAAGAAAAAGGGAGGCAAAAATTGAGGTGAAAAATCTTTCTGCCCTTACTTAGAAAATCAGTGGTGAATCCTTTCCTGTGCTTAAATCATAGCTCCATAAACTGGAGGAAATATCTGCTGTTTGGTTTGCTCCACATCCAGCCTTGCCTCCTTGGGAGAAGCCTTGGAGCTGTATGGGTTGGAGCACTGTCTTTGTGGAGTACTGATGCGCTCCCACTGGGCCCCTAGGGAATTTTTCTTTCAACACAGTGTGGGACCGTACGTGGAAGCTGCCAAGTGGGACTGCACATAGCCTCTAGACTCAGACCACCCTGGGTCTGAATCCCAACTCTCCACTCCGTAACTCTTACCCTAGGCAAGTGTTTGTACTTCTCCATGCCTCAGTCTCCTCACTTGTCATTTAGAGCTTGTGATGGTCACCTACCCCACTGGGTGAGCAGCGTTCCCGGGTCGTGACATGAAGGATGTATGTAATCGTTAGCTGTGATTATCACCATTCCACTAATAAGCTTCTGTTGCTGCCATTCTGCAGAGCACTACGTTCTTTAGAAAAGAGTTGTGTTGGCAGTGGTTCATACCTTAATCCCAGCAGTTTGGGAGGCTGAGGCGGGTGGATCACCTGAGGTCAGGAGTTCAAGACCAGTCTGGCCAAAATGGTGAAACCTCATCTCTACTAAAAATATAAAACATTAGCTGGATGTGGTGGCGCGTCCCTGTAGTCCCAGCTACTCGGAGGCTAAGGCAGGAGAATTGCTTAAACCCGGGAGGCAAAGGTTGCAGTGAGCTGAGATCATGCCATTGCACTCCAACCTGGGTGACAAGAGCGAGACACTGTCTCAAAAAAAAAGAAAAAGAAAAAAAACAATTGTGTTTGCATCCTATTATTTGAGTTAGCTCAGTTCTACCAGTTTCCCATCCTACAGCCTGTTCCAGTAACCCCAGGGCCATGAGACCTGGTCTGATGGCTTCTTCTCTAGCTGCTTATATCAGAAGAAGGCAACTCCCCCCGTCCCCTTCACCTGCTAATGAGGCCTGGAATGTGCAGTCCGTACCACAGCATCATTTACTTTTTGTCCTTTCCTGGAGGTCTACACCACCACCACGCAGCTGGGACTGCAGGCTTTCTCTCTCCCTTGGGTCTTTGAATTACATTAACATCCACTGTTACCCTACCTGTGGAAAGTGTGGTGTTGCTCACAGGTGACCCCGGGAGGCTTACCTTTCTGTTTTGTTTGTGAAAGTTTCTCCCCCATTTCGCTTGTGCTACCATAGCAACGATGCTAGATGTTGGCTCACTTTGGAAACACTCCCTTCCTACAAAATAAGTGTGTGTATGTGTGTGCATGCGTGCGTGTGTGTGTCTGTGTTTAACTGAGTTACTTATGAACAAGGCTTCCTCAAAAACAGAGTCAAGGGACTCTGTTTCTATTCAGAAATAGCTGTTATTGACAGAAAAGGAAAATTCACAGATTTTTCCACATTCGTGGATTATCTAGAATATGTATTCCCCTCAAATGGCCCATCTTTTTATCCTCAACAATCACAGAATCTGTGATACAGGAAGAATAAATGTTGTCTAGTTAGTGGATATCAGCAGTGGTGCTGGTAGGACCAAAGGGAAAGAGATTCTGTCCAGGTGTCTCCTTGACTGGTCAGTCCTACTTGGGTCCAGAAAGTCGATAGCCACCATCCGCATTATGATCCCTGTTAAAATCCCCATGCCATGGGGATGTGTTATATACATACATGCAAGATGCATTGCAAACCTGATCCTAAAGCTACACAACTGCCTGATAAGGTAATAGCACTATCCCAGTTCTTCACCTAAGGAAACTGGAGGCTAGTGACCACAACTTTTTTTGGTTCCCTGACTTAGAACCTCTTAAATATCCTCTCAAGGCGTGTTTGAATTTGTTGCTTTGTAAAGGCAACAAAAGCATGAGTTAAGGGAAACCAAAGCCATACCTCGGAAGGACCAAGGTATGGGGTTAATAAAACACGGATGTTTCATCATCCAAGCATGTAAATTGCACGTGTCTGGCCATGTATTCTCAGAGTCGCATGTGTATTTTGCATGCAAGAACAATCCAGTGGGTGGTCTCGAGGCAGAACAACCCTCAGGAGAACTTTCCATATGGACTGTTTTGGAGAGTTAAGGGTCACTTTGATTCGATGCACATTTGTGTAATGCACTGATTTTAGAAACCGTAGCAAGAAGGTAAGGCTTCATGGTAGTTAATGCAGAGGCATCGCCGTGATTGCCAGAATCTTTCCTGGGTGGTGCCCGTGGTCCTTGCCACCCCTCCTCCCTCCCAGAAGTCCCAGGCTTAGTCTGAATGCTCAGTCTCTCTGCAGCTGCCCAAAGTGGCCAGTGAGTTACACTGGAGGCTTCAACCACTGGGTTTCTGTCGACATGGAAATTTCCATTCATGGTTTCTGTGACACCAACCCCCTGGGAATGCTGAAAACACTGGAACACAGCTCTTGATTCGCTCAGATTTTCTTGTTTAAAACAAAGAAAATTTCTTGTGCAAAAATCGAGTCATGATTTGTCATTCTATCTTTATTCTCTATTCTCTCTCTCCCTCTCCCCATCTCTCTCTCCTGTCTTTATTTTCCTTATCTCTCCCCCTTTTTCTCTTTCCCTCCCTGTTTCTCTCTTCTTCCTCTCTTTGTCTCTTCCTAACTTTTTTGTATATGTAGCTGTGTCTTTTCCTGCCTTCTTTTTCTGCACTCTTTATCCCCAGCTCTCTAGCTTCCCCCCAACACACATACACCCCCTCCTATGCTATCTGGTGATTACCACCGGGGAACTGCAGCAGGACATCTTATCACTGGGGAAGGAAATTCAAGCTGAAAGAATTCACCTTTTTACTTAAAATTTCTTAACTCTGTGTCTATTCCTGTTTTCCACTTATGAATCCCAGCCTCCTCGCCCCCCACTCCCCTCAGGTGTGGCAGTGAGGTTAAAGTGGCCGCGTGCTGCTGGAGTGAGCCTTCCTGCTTCATGTGGGTTCTATAAAAAGTGCTCTTGGCACCTGTTCAGTCAGACCCAATGAGGATTTTGGAACAGTATGTTTTCTACTGTAATTACATCTCAACAGTGACCAATTTTATTATTCCTTGATTGCAAATAAATTTACAATGCTTATTTTTGTGCTCCCTACCTTCATTGCACCTTTCAATATATTTAATACTCTTTCATCACACAATGGGAGGTGAGGAAATACAGGCCCCTCCTGTGAAGGGAACGAGAGGGTGGTTGGACTCAGAGCTGCTTTCTCTTTGTTACGCGTGTTGTGGTTGTTTTCTAACTGGAGAGTCTTGAACATGTGTATGGACCTGCAAGGAGAAATATGTTGATGTGCAGGGAAGGAGGGCAGAAAGGGGTAAGGCACTGAGGAGTACATAGCGGGCGGGAGCCAGGGACTGGAGTTCACTTTGAGCAGCAAGGGAGATAGCCTCCTGTAGCCAGGGGAAAGAGGCAAGAAAGAGGCAAAGGGAGGGGGCCTATGGGTTTCCAGGTCGGGGATGCTGAACACGGAGGGCACCTGCCTTCTTGCACTCTTCCCCTGTGAGTCAAGCAGCAAGGTCTGCTGCTGAGAGAGGCAGGGGTCTAGAGCCCACTTTGCAGGTTTGCTGAAGCACCCAGCCACGTGAGGACCGGATTCAAAAGGTGGGTCCAGGTTCTACCTTTCTAACCAGCTCACAGCTAACCTGGTCCAAAGCCCACACTTTGAGTAGGGAGGGTATAGAGAATCAAGTGGGGAAAATGGACCACAGACCGTTTTTTCTTCATTGCCAAGTAAGCTGGAGTCTGAACACAATTCTAACTGGACAAAATGGAAAACGCCATGTTTTAATTTTCTGAGGCCCATTGAGACAGCTCCAAGGGTGACACAGCTGCCTCCTTTCAAGCCCCTGCTCCTTCGTAGGTTGATGGAACTTGACCCTGGCTGTAGGACCAGAGTCAATTTGTTGCACCTGCATCCACTTGGCACCCACAGGTATAAAATGTATTTATTGAAAAGCAGCAGGAAGAACAGAAAGCAGGAAAAAATAATACCTTTCTTCTTTTATAAAAGGGATTATCAGCTGCTAATTCAAAAATTGTAGGGTAATGAAAACTACATCAATAATTTTCATAATAATTATAGTCTTTGGTTTTACCCTTGAATGTTTTTCTGGCAACATCTGATTCAATTACCCCAGAAAATGTTATTATGCTCTTCCAGCGTTTTCCTACGAGGTTTGAATCTAGGACCAAATAACTGATAACTCTTGTCCTAGGGGAGCTCGTGGGCTGCCATACACAGGCAGCTGTCATGTAGGGAGACCTGACACACACAGCTTAACTGGATTAGTGATTCTCAACCCCGGAGCGTTTTACACACCCCGCTGGGACACCCGACACATTTTTTATTGTCACAGCTTGGGTGGTGCTACCAGCATCTAGTAGGTAAGAACTAAGGACACTGCTCAGCATCTCCCAATGCACAGGGCAGCCCCCACCCAGTGAACAGTTATCAAGCCCAGAATGCCATTAGTGGTGAGGTTGAAAGACTCTACGTGAGATTAGGATTACGATTAGATTACAAGTAGAAAAGAAAAAACAGGGTGGATGTGGTGGCTAATGCCTGTTATCCTAACACTTTAGGAGGCTGAGGCTGGAGGATTGCCTGAGGCCAGGAGTTCAAGACCAGCCTGAGCAACATAGTGAGACCCTGTCTCTATAAAAAATTTAAATATATAAAATATATTTTAAAAATTTAAATATATATATAGTGTGGTGTCACATGCCTGCAGTCCCAGCTACTCTGGGGGCTGAGGCAGAAGGATCCACTGAGCTCGGGAGGTCAAGGCTGCAGTGAGCCATCATCATGCCAGTGTATTCCAGCCTGGGCAACAAAGCAAGACCCTGTCTCAAAAAATAATAAAATAAAAATTATTGATCAGAACACTTCTGGTTATAAGTGACCCCTAGCTCTAAGTAGTTTAGATAAGAAGGGGACTTTCTATTGGCAGGAATATTAGGTAGTGAGAGACTAGGGTACTGTAACAAAAAGGCCCCAAAAGAACAAAGTGTATTTATTTGTTCATATTCCTTAAAATGATATTCACTGTAATAAACATCATTTCTTTATTTATTTTATCCATTTTCATTATAACAGTGTGCATTTTATTGCTTATGTGCTGGGCATTCATGTAAGCATTTTATAAATTTTTTATTTAATTCATCATAATCCTATAAGGGTAGGTATTATTATTATTATTATTATTATTATTATTATTATTATTATTCCCATTTTGCAGGTGAGAAAATGGAGACAAAGAGAGGTTAAGTGACTTGCCGAAAGTCACAAAGATAACAAGATACAGCTTCCTGTGGCTTTAAACATGAATCACTTTCCTCACTGGTCTTTGTTTTCTTTTCTTTTCTTTTTTCTTTTCTTTCTTTTGATGGAATCTTGCTCTGTCACCCAGGCTGGAGTGCAGTGGCACAACCTTGGCTCACTGCAACCTCTGCCTCCCAGGTTCAAGCAGTTCTCCTCCTGAGTAGCTGGGATTACAGGCGTCCACTGCCATGCCTGGCTAATTTCTGTATTTTTAGTAGAGATGGGGTTTCACCATGTTGGCCAGGCTGGTCTCAAACTCCTGACCTTGGGTGATCTGCCCGCCTCAGCCTCCCAAAGTGCTGGAATTACAGGCATGAGCCACCACACCCATCCCGTAGGTCCTTTTTAATGTGACAGAGTGCCATTGGAGTGCATCTCTCCCCATGCAGATTTCCATTATGTCACTCCACCCGGTGATCAGAGCCCAGGAGGGACAGAGAATGCTTTTATTAATCCTCCTTATCTCGTCGAGCCTGATTCCCAAGCGAATGATTCTCATCCATTTCTTCTCCCTGTGGGACTCAGAAACTCCATCAGCCCCCTCTGGAAGGAATATGCGGATGTGCCCATGGAAATTACAGTTGAACCGGGAATCAATGGTGCAAACACAGAGAATGGATTTAGAGCAGTTTCTTCTGACTAAGACATTTGGGATTTAAATGCAAATTAGAAACTGTAAATCAATTCCATGTATGAATGTATACAAATCCCTTGTAATGAAAGCAGAAGGTTTCTCTTGTCCTTATTTGTGCTGGGGTGTTAGCATCAAGACTAAAAAGTGTGTCAATCTCCCTACAGCTCTGGAGATTACAGATGTGCTTTCTCCAGTTAGAGACGGCTGTGAGTGCCATGCTGGGGGTGCGGGGGATTCTCCATGGGCTCCGGGAGGTCTTTCTAGTTTCTCCATTAACTTCAGCAACACCTCATGGAAATTGGGAAGTAGGAGGGTCCTCGTGGTTTAGCCAAAGGTTTCGAAAGAGATAGGGCTCTCCTTGTACCCGCTCTTTACTGATCCCTCATGCCATTCACAAAGCAAGCCCTCATTCTCAAATACTGCCTCTCCTCACTCGGGAGCTGGAGGCCAGGCTCTGAGAAGCTGATGGACAGTCCACGGTCCCATACGTGTTGACAAATGACTTGAATCCCCAGTGCCTGAAGCCTGGAGTCACTATAGGACCCAGCAACTCCACTCCTAGGTGTAAACCCAAGAGAATGAAGGCATAAGTCCTCCCAAAACTTGTATGTGATCATTCACAGCAGCATTATTCACAGGAGCCACTAAGTGGAGACAATTCCAGGTCCATCAACTGAGAAATGGAGAAACAAAACGTGGTCTATCCACATGATGGAATGCTTTTCAGCCACACGAAGGAACGAAGTACTGATCCCTGCTACAGGGTGGATGAACCGTGAAAACACGATATTCAGTGAAAAAAGTCAGGCACAAAGGGCCATATATTGTGCAATTCCGTTTCTATGAAGTGTCCAGAACAGGCAGATCTCCAGGGACAGAAAGTTGATTAGTGGTTGCCAGGGGCTGGGAGGGGGTGAGGAATGGGGAGTGGCTGCTCCTGGGGGTGGGGTTTCTGTTCAAGGTGATAAAAAAATTCTGAAATTGATTGTGGTGGTGGTTGCACAACTCTGTGAATGTACTGGAATCCATTCATATCTACAATTTAAATGGATGAATTTTATGGTATGTGAATCATAGTGCAATAAGGCTGTTAGCAATAAGAAAAAGGAAAGGAAAAACTGCATAGCACCATGTCTAAAGACTACAGGGCATGTCACCCAAAGGGTCACCTTTTTAGGAAGAACTTGAACTCTTCTTAAGGTTTGAAAAATCACAAGCTGATTTTTTTTTCCTCCATAGTTCAGAAATCAAACCAGATTGAGGAAAATCTTTCTAGGGAAGAAAAAACTCACAAAAGCTGAGAAAATTAAAGTATATAGAGCTCCTGGAATCAGGAATTGTAGCTTACTTTTAATATCACCAGCACTCTAGCATAGTTCTGGTGCTTAGGTGTTGAAGAGTTGACAGGAAACAGAACCCAGGAGGGAAACGAAGAATTAATGTGTTGGGAAGAGGTTTAGAAAGGAAGAAATCACTTAGGAATTCTCTTACCCTGCTTTATTTTTCTTCAAATAATCCAACAAGCTGGGTATTTTATTATTTACGTATCTGTGTAGCATCTCACTCCCACATAGGGACAACACTCATGACAGAAGGGACCTCCTGTGGTTTGTCCACTGCTGTGTCCAGTATCAAGAACAGTGCTCAGTACAGCGTCATCAGCCATGAATATTTGTGGAATGCACAGACAGGAGATTGAAGGCTTGGATAGGAGAATACGTCCTTGGAGAGTGAAATGAAGGAGTGGCTAGGAACACACCCATGGATGGAGGAATTAACATGCTAACAGGGAATGAATAAATGGGAGGGGTAATGAATGTGCAAATCAGGGACTTAATACATAGACAGGGATGGGCATGTGGCTAGGGGATGATGGATGGAGGATAAAAGTGTGGATAGAGGATGAACGAATCATTCCACCAGAGACACGTAGGCAGCTGGCATGACTGAATTTGTTCCATTTCTTTCTATTAGGTCATTTTTTAACTGCAAAAACTGCAACTACTTTTGCACCAACCTGATACATCTCTAAGCATGTCTGGGGGAAGGGTCTCTCCTGCACCCTCACATGGTGGGGTTTATCTGAACATTAGGGTATAGTCCATAGTTAGGAGCGGCCCCCGAATTTAACAGAGAAAGACCCCGAACAAGTAACGCAGGTCAGGAGACCAGGATGGGCAGAGGTCCCGTGCAGGACAATGTGCAGGAAAGGACCCAAGCCAGGCAGCCTTGCAAGATGGCGGGATCAGTGGCCAAGAGGAGAACACGCACAAGAGGTCAGACGAAGAATCCTGCCAGGATGCAGATTGCTAGCCCCAGGATGAGGAAACAGGCCCAAGAATCTTGTGTGTTTCATCAGAAAGCAATAAAAGAAAATTAAAATATAAAAATGCCGGGATGTTCCAAACAGCTCTTTATTGCTACAAAACTACCATGCCTGCGCTTCCGTCTCCAGGCAAATACTCAGAATGGTTTCCTGTTGATCCACTAACCCCATCATTCGTCCTCTTTCTGCATTAGGCCTATGGGTTAATGGATGCTGCCACCTGATCCCTGCATGATTTCCCACCAGCTCTATGAGCCTGGGTTCTGGAGAGGTGAAAGAGCATCTCCAGGTGACTCAAAACTGTGGCTCCAGGTATTACTCCTGCAGGCGGACTGCTCCCTGGGGCACATGTTCTCAGTCCACCAGTGGCCACGCCGTATCCACCCACCTGCTTCCTGGCACATGTGATGCACAGCCCGTGACCTTGGACCCAGCAGTAGCCAGCATGCTTTCCAGCAAAGACAGAGGCATACAAGGCACGCCTTGAGATCCTGTCCAATTTAGCATTTTGTAGGACAGATTCATGTTGTTGAACACATTTGAGTGATGAGAAACTTGGCAAATCTTATTGGCACATCTCCCACCATGATTCCCTTTGGCATCCTTTGTGTCTGTCTGATTCTTCCAGCCCAGCCTTTGGATACCTGACAGGTGCCCACTTCTTAGGATGTGCCAGACACCATGCTAAGAGTTTGATCTGCGCTCATTCATTTATTCATCAGAATCACCTATGGAGTTAGCAAGGACCGTATCCCCATTTTACAGATAAGGAAGTGCTGAGGCTTACAGAGGTGAAGTTGTTTGTGTCAGGGCACCCAGCTGATGAGTGACAAAGCCAGACCCTCTGAGGTGGAGCACTGAGCAGGGGCCCGAATGGCAGAACGGTGCCAGCACATGAAGACCAGAGTCTGTCAGAGAGAACGACACAGGTAGAGTCCTGCAGCTTGAGCAACTGCATGCAAACCCATGGCAGAGCCCGTGTGAATGAGGGAGAGAAGGCAGAGATGGACAGATCCCAGAAGGCCTGGGAACCCGTGGGAAAGACTCTGGATTTTGTAAAGTAGAAGCTGTTGCAGGGCTGCGAAGAGAGAGGCATGTCAGCTCCATGAGGGCAGGAATGTGTGTCTTCTTTGTTCAGTGAAGATTCCCAAACACCCAGAATCGAGCCTGGCATGTGGCAGGTGTTCAATGGCTTCATTGAATCAATGAATCATGTTTAAATTTGTAACAAGATAACTCTGACTGCAACTATGCAGAGGACAGGTTGTAGAGAGAAACTGGCAGGGGTGAAAATAGAGGAGAAGTCAAACACCTGGGTAGGAGATGATGAAATTGCCTGAGCACAGCTTCTGATGGCTCCACCAAGGTTGGTAGGGGTGGAGACGCAGAGAAATAGGCCCATTCAGCACATATTCTGCATGCATGCAGCCATCACCACTATCTAGGGCTGGAACTTTTTCATCACCCAAGGGGAAACTTTACACCCATTAAGTGGTCAGTCTCCATTCCTACCTCTCACACCCAGCCCCTGGCAACCATAAGTCTGTTTTCTGTCTCTCTGAATTTGCCTGCACAGATATTTCATAGAAATGGAATCATACAGTTTTTAACAGTTGTTGCTGATGGACTGGATGTGAGAAATGAGAAAAGAGAGGAATCAGAAGATGACTCCTGGGCTTATCAGCCTACACAACATGAATAAATGGTGGTGCTCTTTGCCAAGGAAAGGGAGAAGGGGGAAAGACGAGATTTGTTTTGGTGGAGTCGGAAGGTGGAATCATGTTAAGTTCGAGGTGCCCGTTAGACACCCAGAGGCAGATGCTGGCTGTGACTTGGCACTTGCAATCCTGGATACAGGGCAGAGGCCAGGGTTGGAGGCGTGAGTGTGTGATTCCTCTCTCTTCACAGCCCTGCAGCCGCTTCTACTTTACAAAATCCAGAGTGATGAAATTGCCTTCCAGGCAGTGTCTGGAAGTTCTCATCCAGGTGGTGACGGATGAAGACCTGCCATTGGCACCAGACCTCCTGAGCCATGTTAAGAAAAAGTCAACCAGATCCAGGCATTCTTACCCTTGAATGGTAAAGGTGATTCAGTAGCATCTTGATCAGGACTCCCGAGCCATTTCCTGTGGGAAAGTAAGCGTCTTTGAATGACTGCACCGAGAATCTTGGTCTTTGCCACCTTCCCCTACAGTTTGGGCAATAGCAGAGCCAATTTTGGGCACAAACACAAACCATTCCCAGTTATCCTTTGCCTGTAATAGGAATAAGACAGCATGGTGTAAAGAATTGCTTGATTTAAGGAGGCATTTCATGTCTCCAAGTCATTCTTTAGAGATTGACACTACTGGTGGCTTATGAATTTCAGATGTGGTACATTCTGGGAATGCCAGCTCCTGAGCTCCAGGAGAGGCGATTAAAGGACAGGCTGATGCCAATGTTTTTGGAGAATAAAACTTGCACTTCAGGTACAGTAAACTCAGGGCACTCAATTGGGCTTTATTCTTCCATATTCTTAGGAAAGACTGAAGTCACATGAACTGAATAAGATCTCTGCCCTGCATATGTAATGGCAAAATGAAAGAAATAGTCTGTTCCTTTGAGAGAGTAACAGACTGTGGATCCAGCTCATTGTAAAGAAACAGCCATATGAGTGATGTAAAGGGTGTTCATCCCTCAACACAGGACCGTTTATCTGTAGTGCCACTCTATTGCTGCATTGTTCCTGAGCCAAGTGTCCTGGCCACTGTGTCTCTGGGACAATGAGTGGCATTATGAAGTCAAACAAGGTGTCCCCCATAGACCGTCAAGAAGACAGGCTGCTGCTTTTCAGGGATCTCTACTCTGATCCCCTTGGGATAGCTTCTGGGTTCATGAGTAGGCAGAAGCTCACTTAATTTCTGGATCTTCTTTGACCCCCAAAGTAGCACTTTAGACATAAAGTTCATCTATGCTCAGGATGGCAGCCAACCAGTAGCTCCAAAGTGTCCCTTGACAATCAGTTTCTACTTTACCAAACAGCCAACCTTCCTCTGCAGTAGACCCCTCCTTTGCTGGAGAGGCTGTGGGCTGGGGATATGGAAAACAAAGTGATGAGTGAAGGATGTGTCTGCAGAAATCAAACAGTCAGTGGAAGAGATGACCTCCACGAGACAGACCTGTGATTTGCTTGGCAAAGATACTGCATTCGCTTGCTTAGCAATGTCTGTGTACTTCTTGCACATAGAACAGCAAGAATTCACAACATTCCCCACCAGTGGCATCCTTCAGCACTGCCAGCCCCATGTCCTCACCAGCAAGGTCCCATGTCCTCACCAGAAAGGTCCCATGTCCTCACCAGCAAGGTCCCAACACAAGTTAGAATGTGCCACCGATTCTTTCATCATTTGATCTTAGAACTAAAAGGGACCTCAGTGGTTACCTCAAGCTGTAGTTCTCAGCCCTTGGCTGTTCATTAGAATCACAGGAGGGGTGTTTTCAGAAATACAAATGCCTCGGCCCCATCCAGGAACCATCTCTGAAAGCAGTACCCCATATCATTAGTGGGTTTGTTTTAAGGCTTTCAGATGTTTTAATGTGTAGTCAGGGTTAAGAATGACAGCTTTAGTCTGATACCCGTTTCTCAGATAAGTGAACTGGGTCTCAGAGAACTTGCACGATTTGCCAGAAATGTACCCATGAATCAGAGCAGCAGTCCACAACTTTTTTTTTTTTTTTTTTTTTTTGAGATGGAGTCTCACTCTGTCACCCAGGCTGGAGTGCAGTGGCACGATCTTGGCTCACTGCAACCTCCACCTCCCAGGTTCAAGCAGTTCTCCTTTCTCAGCCTCCCAAGTATCTTGGACTACAGATGCCTGCCACCATGCCCAGCTGATTTTTGTATTTTTTGTAGAGATGGGATTTCACCATATTGGTCAGGCTGGCCTCGAACTCCTGACCTCAGGTGATCTTCCTGCCTCGGCCTCCCAAAGTGCTGGGATTACAGGCAGAAGCCACCACACCCAGCCAATCCACAACCTTTTTGGCACCAGGAACTGGTTTTGTGGAAGACAGTTTTTCCATGGATCAGGGTGGTGGGGATGGTATTGGGAGGATTCAAGCACATTACATTTATTGTGCATTTCATTTCTATTATTATTACATTGTAATATATAATGAAATAATTAGACAACTACCATAAGGTAGAACCAGTGGGATCCCTGAGCTTGTTTTCCTGCAGCTAGATGGTTCCATCTGGGAGTGATAGTAGACAATGATAGATCACCAAGTATTAGATTCTCACGAGGAATGCGTAACCTAGATCCCTTGTGTGTGCAGTTCACGATAGGGTTTGTGCTCCTATGAGAATCTAATGCCGCCACTGATCTGACAGGAGGTGGAGCTCAGGTGGTAATATTAGTGAGCAATGGGGAGCAGCCCATTGCTTGCTCTCCCATATGAAGTTTCACTTGCTCTCCCATAGCTCACCTCCTTCTGTGTAGCCCAGTTCCTAACAGGTTACAGACCAGTAGTGGGAATTGGGAACCACTAAGTTAGAGGCCAACTAGAATTTGCCCCACTTCATTGGATTTCCTACTCCTTTAAATCTGCAGAATTGCATAAGCCAAACTCCAGTCAATGTCTTTAGAAAGCAGACTATGTTATTGTTTCTCGAAAAGCCATTCTTCATCCAGATTCAGATATTTGTGGTCAAATGAGTATCTCTACAGAAAATCTCTCTGCTTCTCAGAATTAAACTATTTTCAATTATCTTGTCAGATGAACAAATGTGTTTTGCATTTTCTTAAGAGAGAAACTCAAGTGAAGGAGAGCTACTAACGTCCAATGAAATAAAGTATCCAAGCCTGAAATTCAGAAAGAAAAAGAATGTAGGCATATTTGTCTTTGGTTTTTATTTTTCTGTCACCATCTAATGTAATATTTATTTCATCATTCCCCTAAGGCAATGATTTTCAAACTCTCTTTAGCAACATAACTTTTTTTTTCAATCAAAATCCTAGGCAGGAATTCTAATATACAAAACAGATAAAATATAATTAACAGATTGCTCAGGCAGTTTAAATTCTTATTGTTTGAAGGAAAATGTTTGATGCCTTGGTAGGACTCCTGTACCATCTCAAACATTCTTGCTGGACTCAGTGGCTCACACCTATAATTGCAGTACTTTGCAGGGCCAAGACGTGAGGATCACTTGAGCCCAGGAGTTTGAGGCCAGCCTGGGCAGTATAGTGAAACCCCATCTCTACACAAAATTTAGAAGTTAGCTGGGTTTGATGGCATACACACCCAGCTACTGGGGAGGCTGAGGCATGAGGATCATTTGTGCTTAGGAGATCAAAGCTGCAATGAGCCACAGTCACACCACTGCAGTCCAGCCTGGGTGACAGAGCAAGACCCTGTCTCAAAAAAATAAAATAAAATAAAAAATCTTGGTTCTCAGGAACACAGTTTACCATTTGACCCAGCCATCCCATTACGGGGCATATGCCCAAAGGATTATAAATCATGCTGCTATAAAGACACATGCACACATATGTTTATTGCAGCACTATTCACAATAGCAAAGACTTGGAATGAACCCAAATTTCCATCAGTGACAGACTGGATTAAGAAAATGTGGCACATATACACCATGGAATACTATGCAGCCATAAAAAAGGATGAGTTCATGTCCTTTGTAGGGACATGGATGCAGCTGGAAACCATCATTCTCAGCAAACTATCACAAGAACAGAAAACCAAACACCGCATCTTCTCACTCATAGGTGGGAATTGAACATTGAGATCACTTGGACACAGGAAGGGGGACATCACACACCGGGGCCTATTGTGGGGAGGGGGGAGGGGGGAGGGGGGAGGGATAGCATTAGGAGATATACCTAATGTAAATGACGAGTTAATGGGTGCAGCACACCAACATGGCACATGTATACATATGTAACAAACCTGCACATTGTGCACATGTACTCTAGAACTTAAAGTATAAAAATAAAATAAAAATAAAAATAAAAAAGAACCACCATTCCACTGCATCATTTTCCTGTCAGTCTTCAGTGGCCTTGTCTTTTCATTTTGTTTTGTAGGGCAAAGACCTGCTTTGTTACACAAGCCTCTTCTCCCTGAAAATGCATTTCATTTTTAGTTTTGCAAATGTGCAGGTCTGTATTTGGTGTAGACAGGGCCATGTAGAGGAAGAGTACAGTCATTGGAAAGTGGACTGTACCAGCTGGGCATCTTCCTCAAAAGCCATGGACTCTGCACTTTCTGTGTGTCTGCAGCCAACACAAGAAAACATCTCACAGGAGATGAATCAGAGAAGTGTGCCCTAAGGGGAAGAGGGAGCGATTCCTGCCAGGGCATGCAGTGAATGTTTCCCTCTCTTGCCCTTTGGTTCATTCCCCAGCACCTGTAGAGCCAGGGGGTTGAGGGATGCTTCATTTTCTCTCTCAGTGTTACGGGCCTCACAGATAAGTGCTGTCTAGGAACATCATTTTCCTTTCAACCCAGGATCACCCTGGGTGGGTGGGTCACATGGGGGCAGGACATCAGTGAGGCGGACATTAGTATCAGTCCAGGATCGAGAACCACACTACCTGGGATGCCAATGAATTTTGGAGAGGACTCTTCACTCAGGGCACGTTTCTTTCTTGTTAAGATGCTATTCCTTGTTATTTTTGAACTGTTTCCACATTCTAGCTTTGCATTTTCTCACCTGTTTAGTAACGGTGGATGGCTTCAGACATTTAACTGGGAAATCTCTGGATGTTTAATAGACCTTTCTGTAACTGTCCGTTACCATAACTAGAAGGTACTCTCACTTTGCATGATGGAGATAACATGCAAATACTTTTAGCAAAGCATCTGGCACGAAAGGGAAACACAAAATTGTCCGTAGAAGAAATTAATGTTAGTTGGATCAAGAAAGGACTTTGATCATGTTTTCTTAAAAAGAATCCCTGTGTTTTAGACTGAAATCTTTACAGATGTAATGGCATGTCTGGGATTTGCTCCAAACAGTGCAGGATCGGGGAGGGGTGGCTGTGGAGATGAAGCACCAGAAGCTGGGAGTTGAGGATCTCTAAAGCCTGAAGACAGGCATGTGGGGGGTTATTATCCTATTCTACCTGCTTTTATACATGTTTAATATTTTTCACAACAAGATGTGAAAAAGAAAAAATACTTGAGATAACGTCTATGAAACCCAAAGCACCATCAAAGGGACCACTCACCTAATGATTTCAGCAGATATCTTCAGAGTTGTTTTCCCCAGGGCGCCATTGTTGCAAGGAATGGAAACCTGCTCAAGGCGCTGGAGTGAAAATGAGGTTGTTGATGGGAACAGAGGTTCCCACAGACAAGAGCACAGGGAACCTCGTGGGGTTGAGAGCAGGACTGGGAAACCAGTCAGCGACTGAGAAAACTTCCTATCTGTCTTTTGTCTTAGAGTCACAGAAAAAAAAATCTCTTTTGTAAATTTTTCTCTCAATTTCTCCATTCTTTTGCTTCTCCATGCATATTGGATTTCTCTGAGAATTTATCCATATCCAAATGACAAAAAAATGGCCACCTCTTGCACAAATGCTGATAAACCTCTATTTCTCTCTTAGTTCAAATTTATAAAAGAAATAATCCCATTTTTCACGAATCAACCAATGGATTGGTTACCTCTGAGTCAGGTGATCATCTCTGGGTCCAATCAGCTATGGCCAAGGAAGCTAGGATCACATGTTACAAAATGACTCCCTAGTACCACTCTTTTCAGCAGGGACTGGGGGTGGATTTAGTTCCCTCAAATGGTTTATGGATTATGCAGGCGCCCTGACCTATATCTACTCAAAACCGCTAAGATTTTCAGGAAAGAAATACTCTAATTTGCCATTTAGAAATTGTATAATCTCTGTCATTTGAACTACAATTGAGTCCATTTTCCTTTCAGGAGAAATAGAGAAGATCTGTTTACTATTCTCATTGGGAGACTCTCAAACACATGTGCATTGTTATCTTTCCACCTTGGGTTTTTATTCTTGAGACAAAATAATTGCAAAAGTTAGTGTCTGCTTACAGCGCTGTTACTTTATGAAAGATGTGGCATTGAGCATTTTGGGGAATCAGAGATATGACTCCGACTCTCAAGCATCTCAACATTGGGAGGAGCATGCCCCAGGTTGTCTCTGCTTGAGAGGCAGAGAAGTCTCTGCCAAGTTCTTTCTGTTCATGGTAACTGGAATTCTCACCTCTAGCATCTGATTTATTTCTTTCCTGTGTGAGTCTCCCATGGGCATTAAAAATCAGGTCTCTGACACCACTCTGTATCTTCAAAGAAAACAAATCATTTATAGAATTTTAATGAGATAAAGAGAGGAGAAGGCTGGGCACAGTGACTCATGCCTGTAATGCCAGCAATTAGGTAGGCCAAGGCAGGAAGACCACTTGAGCCTAAGAGTGTGAGACCAGCCTGGGCAACTTAGTAGGACCCCATCTCATCAAAAAAATGTATATATATTTAAATTAGCCAGTCATGGTGGTTTATGCCTGTGGTCCCAGCTAAGGCAGAAGGATCATTTGAGCCTAAGAAGTCAAGGCTGCAGTGAGCCGTGATCACAACACTGCATTCCAGCCTGGGCAACAGAGCAAGATCTGCTTCAAAAAAAAGGAGAAGGAAAAGATCCTCACCAACGACTGGGACTATGATGATCTAGTGGGTTCCTGAATATTCTTTCGCCTTGCTCCTGTAGTCACTTTAAGGCCTGGCTATGCCTATTCTACTGTGACCTAGCTAGGGAAGGACTTAGTAGGTTCCAGTCATCTTGAGGACTTGCCAATGAACATACTATGGTTCTTAGTCAAGCAACCACAGGCCCTTGTGTGGCTCTGTTATTAATCGTTTCTGAGACATAGGGCTTTCTTAAGATATTGAATGAACTTTATTTAGATCTCTGTACTGTATACTCTTTAAAATTTTTATGTAAACATATATCTTATGTATATTTTATATAATTATAGTTTTAATATTTTATATTACGTATTATATGTGTGTGCACATAAACATGATGTGGAGGCTGAAAATGTTCTCATATGTTTTCTTCTAAGAACTTTACTGTTTACCTTTCACATTTTGTGTATGGTGTGAGGTAGGAGTCAGGATTCATTGTTTTCTCCAGATGGATATCCAATTGATCCAGCACCATTTACGGAAAGACCGCTACCTGGAAACTAAATCATGTCAAAACATAAAAACATTCATAATTGGCCACAGGTACAGCCTTGGATGTGTGACAGTGAGAAATGGTTTTAGAAGTGGTAGAAAATAAATTGTCAGGATATGTTATAGATGTACAATACCTACAAAGAAAGGGGACACTGGAGGGAATACTAGCCCTCTCATTTACTTATGTATTTTTGTGCCTAGTGGAGTCTCCAGCATGCAACAGATACAACAAGTATCTATTAAAATGAATTGTTGTATCTTTCCATTCTGATATAAATCCTAATCATAGAAGAAAACCAGATATCTAATGCAGCTTTCCCTTCCAAATGTGGACATGATAGGATTGACATCATTTGCCTCGTGTCTGTTGTTGGAGCATAACAAGAATGAGCAAGTGTGTGAATGCCAGGCATACATAACTGAAATAAAAAAGCTTCTTCCACAGCACTCGAGGAAAATAAAATACATATATACATAACTACATTATAAGGCAGACTGTGTTAAGAGCAGAAAGAGTCACAGGGGTTTAAACCAAATTCTCCAATTTCTTAGTAAGAATTTCATATGATACAGGGCAAAATCCATCATCATTATCCTTGCTAACAAATACTGACTCCTTGTTATACATACGCCAGGCAATTTGCCAAACTCCTTAAATGCATTATCTTATTTATATCAGTAACAGTTGCTACCCATTAGACTATTAGGAAGAGTCTTCCAGTAGGCTGTATCTTTTTTGTAAACGTAGACTCAAAAATGTTTGCAAGTTACATTTCTGATGGTCTCTCCCCTACCCTTTTATCATCACAAATAGAAATTAGTGACACCCTGTCTTTTAATTTTTTAAATCAAGGCCCAGATGACTACATCCCAGCTTTTCAAGTTCCATATTAGTTCTCTGTGAAACTTTAGGGTTAATGGCTCATGAACTTGGACTAGTATTCAGGTCAAACATGCAAGTGGTCAAGCATGCAAGCTTGCATATATCCAGTCCTTTAAAATTGTCCTCTGTCACTTCTTTCCCATCTGTGTCTTTCCAACCTTCTGATCATTATTTCCATCTTCCATGTTAATCTAAAGGTCAACTTTCCGCTCTTGGAGGAAGAACATGCATTCTTGGTGCATAATAAAATTCAAATCCCTCTTCCCGCTAGTGATGGCCTTTGTGGCTCATCCAGGCAGCCTCATCCTAAATGTCTATGATGTAACTCAAAGAAAATAAAATATTCAGTTCTGAATTTGGACGGAAGAGCAAATAAGCCCAGTACATAGTCCCAACAAGCCACAGTGATTGTGTAAAAATACATTTTATATCTGGCATTCGATTTGCCACACAGTTTAACAGAAAAGTAACTTTATCTATTTTTTCCAGTTAAAGGTAGTAATAGTACAATCAATAATTCCTCCTGCTCTAGTGTGGCAAATTAATGTCTGTCTATTGTTTTTAAATCACAGAGTGAGCATTGCTATAGAAATGTAAAATGGTACCATTTCATTTTAATCTATTTAATTTTCCTTTCTTGAATTATATAATGGGGTTAAAACGTTGAATAGAATTAATAGAATGAGTATTTAATTAAGCAATAATGAGCTTCTAAATGGATGCTCAAAGAAACTGCTTCATAGTTTATGCAGAAATCAGATAATGGTCTTAACAAAGACTATAATAATTGTGTTGAACATTTTCCATATTTAATTTTTTTTTTTTTTTGTATTCTCTCAGGAGTAAATTTAAACATAACCCAGTTCCTTGATTAGGCTACACTTTGCTTTCAAAGTAAATCCCAAATGCCTTTCCATGGCCAACAGGGCCCTGCATAAACTGACTCTACCACCTCTGGAGTCTGATGTCAAAGAGTTCTCTCTGGCTCTCCCCTTCATTCCAGCCACACCCAGCTTGCCTTTGCTCTGCAAAGGCACCTGTGGCTCTTCCTGCCACCTGGCCTTTGTTCCTGCTCTTTCAGATGACAGGTGTGTTCTCACCCCCTTCACCTCTCTAAGGCCTCCTCTTCTTTCAGTTCTCAGGGAATTTTTCCCTGATGATCCTCTCCAGACTGGATCAGATACCCGCCTACACACACACACAGAGAGACTCCCCGAGAACTGTGATTTTATTCCTTGACAATTAACACATTGTTATACATTTCTTTCCTATCTGTCTCTCGTTTCAGCCTGCAATTTCCATGAGGAAATATCATGTCTGTTTTGTTTAGTGGTGTATCCCTGGATGGATGGATGGATGGATGGATGGATGGATGGATGGATGGATGGATGATAGATGGATGGATGGTTGGATGGATGGATGGATGGATGATAGATGGATGGAATGATAGATAAAGAGATGGATGATGGATGGATGCATGGATAGATGGATGGATAAATAGATGGATGGCAGGTAAATATCGTTGTGGACCCATCCAAGGACACATGAGGGCCACAGTGCACATCTCTGAGAATTCCTAGCACATCAGCACCTTTCCATTCTACTTGAATTTATTTGCTCACACACTAACAAGGTATTCTATACCAGCCCCTTCAGCAGGTGCTGCAGATATAAAACTATCAGTGTCATGAAAGAAGCTGCACAGGTTTGTCTCACTTATACGTGGCCTAAATATTAATTTTATTAATTCATTCATCCACCCATCCACCCACTTACCCATCCATCCATCCACCACCCATCCATCCATCCACCCATCTGTCTATCCATCTATCCATCTGTCCATCCACCCACCCATCCACCCATCCATCTATCCATTCATCCATCCCATCTTCAGACCTGCTCGTGTGTTGGATCAGGGCTGACTCATCCATCAGGCACGGTTATCATGTGCTAGGACCCTAAAATCAGAAAGAAATAAAAATAACTTTTAGGGTAAAATAAATATTTAATTCTTTTCTTCACATCATAAAAATAATTTTTCTGAGACAGGTTCTTGCTCTGTCCCAAGGCTGGAGTGCAGTGGTGTAATCATAACTCACTGCGGCCTCAAACTCGTACACTCAAAGATCGTCCCACCTCAGCCTCCTGAGTGTGTGAGACCACAGGCACGTGCCACCACACCTGGCTAATTTTTTACAATTTTTTTTTTTTTTTATAGAGGGTATCTCACTATGTTGCCCAGGCTCATCTTGAGTTCCTGGGCTCAAGTGATCCTCCCACCTCAGCCTCCCAAAGAGCTAGGATTACAGTGTTAGAATACCATGCCCAGCCCCCAAAATAAAATTTTTAAGGCACATTACTCTACTATGGTAGGAGGGGTTGATGAAGGCAAAGGTGCCTGGGGTCCACCAGTCATGGCACAGCTCTGCTGGAACACAGGGGAGATCAGTCCATCCCTGGTCTTCTGGAACACTCAGGCTAGTGGCAGAATCAGGCGTCAGTCAACAAGTCAGTCCCTCTTAGTCTTCCTTCTGTATGGCTTTGTCCTTTCACATTCCCTCAGCCCTCGCCTCTGCTGCCAGATCCCACTTCCTATACTTAAGATCGTTCATTCATTCAACAAATATCTACTGAGTTTCTTCTGTGCACCTAGCACCATGCAAGAGACTAGAGATAAACCCATGAAGAGACAGGTGCACATAGAGCCTCCAGCCTCCTCAAATCATGGTTTGTCACAGCGTTTTCATCTTGGCAATGACACCCGCTTTGACTGAGCAACTTCTCACTTATGCACTGGACATGACAGCATTTCTACCTGACTGGTGGTTCCCAGCATCCTCTAGCCTTAGCCCATTTCATGCCCACATGATTGACACCTGGTTTCCTAAGGTACAGGTGTTGGAAGAGCCACAAGGACAGGTTATAAGCTGACATCTGCTGTGATCTTCAGGGACAACCAGTCCTCTGGCTCTGGACTGCAGCAAGCAGGTGAAGGAAGGACTGGCCTAAGCCCTGGGGATCTGAGGTGGGCACGAATGACAGAACTGGTTGGGAGCAAAGATTACCGGAAACCAGGAGACTTAGGTCTGATCTTTGGGTCACTAAATGACTTTGGGCAGCACTCTTCCTTCTTCCTTCCTTCCTTCTCTGTGCTATCATCTTCATCTGTAATATGAAGGGATTAGATCACTCATGTGTCACCAAGCCCCCTCCTGGCTACATGGCAGATAGCATTAATTGATCACAGCACTCTTTCCTGCTGAACCCAGATGTACTGCAGGCCTGTCCACACCAGACTCAGGCAGCTTCTTCACCCATTCACAAGGGTAGGTCCTGTCATTGACACCTGCCTGCCATCCTTAGACTTGGACTCCATCCTGCTTCTTGCCCCTACTACATATTAGATTTGTCTAGTCAGATGAAGAAAATACTGAGTCCCAGGCTTTACCCCAGAGCCTGGGGAATCTGAATTGGTCTGGGGATTCTGAATCTGAATTGATTCCCTGACTGATGCCTGATTCTGCCACTTGCCTGCATGTTCCAGAAGACCAGAGATGGACTGATCTCCCTTGTGCTCCAACCTGGCTAGAGGACCCCAGGCACTTTCTCCTTCATCAATCCCTCCTACCATAATAGATTTTCATGCACTTTAACCTTGGGGAATCCTGAATTGGAATAGGACTCAGGAAGCTTTTTCAAAGCCTCTGGGAGATTCTAATGTGCAGACAGGGCTGAGAACCATTAGTATAGTTTTCCAGCTCAAGAATGCTATGATTTTTTGAGAAGAGGAGAAGATAGAAGATAGGTAGACATTAAACAAGAATCATATGAATCAGATCAAAATAATTGCCCCCTGGAGCTGTTTCTGTGTGACAGCAGCCTCAGTATCCCTCCTCGTTCCCACTATTTTCTAGCCTCCATGCATGTTCTAAGAATTTTCCAGCTGTCCTTTTATGGAAGACAACTCGTCCGGGTTTGCCGAGGTGCAATAAACAAATTAGTTCCAATCCCCGCCCCATCTCCTGAGAGGCCTCAGGATTAAGGTTTATGATTAATGATTTGCAAGTCAATTAATCAGTCACTGCTTTTGAAACCTCATTTCTCAAATTACTTTTCTTTGAACCCAAGGGCTTTTTGACATCATCTTACTGTCTCTAGATTCACT
Organism: Theropithecus gelada; assembly: GCF_003255815.1. NCBI lineage: Eukaryota > Metazoa > Chordata > Mammalia > Primates > Cercopithecidae > Theropithecus > Theropithecus gelada. Next base: position 41,315,483 of record NC_037688.1, read on the forward strand.
TTCCTACTAATCGAAATTCCAAGATATTTCTTCTTCTTGTCAGCTTATTGGTGTTACTTGTTTATAAAATATTTGCAAACAGATTACTATTTACCTGTAGTGTGTCAGAGGTAAGCACCAAAACAATACTTTATGCTTCCAGCTCAAAGGAATGTGCTAATGATAGCTCATGAAATTCTCTATGAGAAAGTTGATTTTTCATTTATTGATTTATTTTCACCACACCTACTTGTAACAAGTATTTGAGATGTATTACAATAGAAACACAGGTACAACAAGGCTCCAAACAATTGATGTAGATGATTTCTTAGAAAATGGTTTCTAAGGTCCTATTAAGAGTGGATCTGGGCCGGGCGCGGTGGCTCAAGCCTGTAATCCCAGCACTTTGCGAGGCCGAGACGGGTGGATCACGAGGTCAGGAGATCGAGACCATCCTGGCTAACACGGTGAAACCCCATCTCTACTAAAAAATACAAAAAACTAGCCGGGCGAGGTGGCGGGTGCCTGTAGTCCCAGCTACTTGGGAGGCTGAGGCAGGAGAATGGCATAAACCCGGGAGGCAGAGCTTGCAGTGAGCTGAGATCCGGCCACTGCACCCCAGCCTGGGCGACAGAGCAAGACTCCGTCTCAAAAAAAAAAAAAAAAAAAAAGAGTGGATCTGGAGTGGAAAGAATGGGACTGGTTTTCTTCATTCGAGAAAATAGCAGGGTCTAGCAGAGGATCTGGGGTCAAACCCCAGTCTCTTCATTTACAAGTCTTAGCGCTTTACTCATCTGATTATGTTGTTGTTTTGGGGAGGCAAGGCTGCGAGAACAAATGCAAACAAAAATGGCTTGAAGTCAATCGAAAATTGTTTCTCATTCAATGATAGTTCAGGACAGGTGTTCTTGGCCTCCAGGTTTCTCCCCTCCATGTGGTGACTCAGGGACCCAAGCTCCTCCTCCCCTGTGGCTCCCTGCTCCCTTGGGGTTTTGTGGTCCTCTGCATTCAGGTAGGCAGAGGGTGAAAAAGCCCAGAAAGGAGGCACAGCTGTTCTTTTCACCCTCCCACCACAGAGCAGCACAGCACAGCCATGGTCAGTATCATTCCTGCCTACATTCCGCAGAAGAGAAGTTAGTCTCATGGCCTCACCTAAGTTCAAGAAAAGCTGAGAAGAGGAGCATAGTATCTTCCAATCATAATCCTCCTATGTTATTTATGTTTATGTGAGATGATGTGTGTAACATACCCAATGCAAAGCATGTAATTGACTATGTGTGTTCAAAATAGTGACCATTACCATCTGCTTTTTTTTTTTTTTTTTTTTTTTTGCAGTTTCAAGCCACAGTCGAGGAAGGAGCTGTGGGAGTTATTGTCAATTTGACAGTTGAAGATAAGGATGACCCCACCACAGGTGCATGGAGGGCTGCCTACACCATCATCAACGGAAACCCAGGGCAGAGCTTCGAAATCCACACCAACCCCCAAACCAATGAAGGGATGCTTTCTGTCGTCAAAGTAAGGGTGCTTCCAACTGCCCCTTTCTCCTCTTGCAAGTGTGGAGGACCCTATGAGGGAACTCATAGAATCACTGAGTTTAGAAGGCCACAGATAAATTCTCCCAGTCTCCTCCTTCTGGGAATTAACAAAGGAAAATGCTTATGGCTTAAGGGTGCCCTCCTGTCCTCAGCAGCATAAACAAGCAGCCATCAAACAAACCTGTTTTATAGGTTCTAAAATACCCAAACTTACGTGTAACTTTAAGAAAACCAATCTTAAGTGGATTATTTTTGTTTTCGTTTTTGTTTTTTGAGACAGTCTCACTCTGTCGCCTAGGCTGGGGTGCAGTAGTGTAATCTCAGCTCACTACAGTCTCCATCTCCTAGGTTCAAGTGATTCTCGTGCCTCAGCCTCCTGAGTAGCTGGGATTACAGCTGCCTGCCACCATGCCTGGCTAGTTTTTGTATTTTTAGTATAAATCGGGTCTCACCATGTTGCCCAGGCTGGTCTCAAACTCCTGGCCTCAAGTGATCCGCCTGCCTTGGCCTCCCAAAGTGCTGGGGTTACAAGTGTGAGCCACCATGCCTGGCCCAAACTTAAGTTTTAAATGAAATTCTTTATACATTTGCTAAGGAATTATTAACAGATATGCCAAAATGAGACATGTGAAGGTGTTTTTAGAGATCTGTGCTCAAAATGTGGCTATGACATGTCTTCTTAATCTTTCTTAGCAGAACTCAATTATTCCTTAAAAACACACACACAACATAATTATTGGTGTAAACCCTCTGTGAGCCTTGCTGACTCACACACTGACCCTCTCGCTGGCAACGAGTAGAACAAGGAGGAAATGTAATTATAAATGTAAAACCTCTGGCTCATGCTGATAATCCAGAAATATTACTGGGGATGGTGGCACAGAAGGCTTGCTACAGGTGGCCTTGGCATTCCGAAAGGAGGCATTTCTACACAGTTTCACTCTTAATGGGAAGTTCTGGGGAGAGTTTCTGCCAGAGACCAGGACCTTCATGGGAACACATTTTCTTTTCTAGTGGATGAAGCCATTTTCCTGAGCAGCAGGGATCAATCATATTTATAGTCATAGTAGCAGTGGGCAGAGGAGGGACGTGGCTGCCCACTCCCTGTGTGCCCTAGGCCAAGATACCCATGTTTTTTATGCCTCAGTTTCCCCATCCATAAAATGAGAATGATAATAGAACCTACCTCTTAGGGTTGTTGTTGCAATCCATTGAGTTGCTATAATGAAGGCTGGATGGCTTATAAACCACAGACATTCATTTCTCACAGTTCTGGAGGTTGAAAAGTCCAAGATCAACCTTCCAGCAGATTCTGTGTCTGGTGAGGACCCACTTTTGACAGACGTCCATCTTCTCTCTCTATCTTCACATGGTAGATAGAGTAAGGCAGCTCTCTGGAATCTCTTTTTTTTTTTTTTTTTTTTTGAGATGGAGTCTTGCTCTGTCACCAGGCTGGAGTGCAATGGCATGATCTCAGCTCACTGCAACCTCCACTTCCTGAGTTCAAGTGATTCTCCTGCCTCAGTTTCCTGAGTAACTGGGATTACAGGTACATGCCACCACACCCAGCTGATTTTTGTATTTTTAATAGAGATGGGTCTCACCATGTTGGCCAGGCTGGTCTTGAACTCCTGACTTCAAGTGATCTGCCTGCCTCAGCCTCCCAAAGTGCTGGGATTCCAGACATGAGCCACTGCACCCTGCCAAATCCTGTTTTGCTCATATCTATTTTCCTTGAGCTGTAGCAAACACATTCTGGGGAAGACTGAGCTCCAGGATGTGTGATGGAGATGTCTATTTACCCAAGTTTTATCTTCAAGTTGCAGGTTTGGAAAATTGCCTGACAGCTTTTATAGACTCAGGATTAGCCACAGAGGACAGCCAGTGGCTATGTCATTCTATGACTTTTACAGCTTCGAAAGTGCAGCAGCCACGGACACAGAGGGCCAGTGCCAGGATTTCCTGATAACATTGCCATTGCCTAATACATTAGTGCTTTTATGTACTTCGTGCATCACTGCTAGTCCCCATGAATAATATGCAGTACTGTAATTGCTTATTCGTACATAGTACATTCATATATAAGAGTACATTACAAACCTAGTCTACATACATATAAGCACGTATTAACAATTCCTTAATTAACTACCACACATCTACTGTTGTCAAGTACACAATAAAACCTAACCCATACGAATATTGACCTGTACTAGAAATCCTTAATATTATGTAGTACATGCATTCATTCATTGGACATAGCACATCTCAGTCAAGAAGTCCCTCACCAACAAGGATATCCCCTACCAAATTTTGGCCTCTGAATATACCAGCCTCTGAGAAATCATCATCCCGCTCAGCAGTACTACCCTCCTCGCTCCAGGCCCGTAACACTTGGGGGTGACTGTCCTGAAACTATACCTGGCATCTGGTTCTTACTTCAGGGCCATAAAACTAAGTAAGATCACCCACATGTTCCTCTTAAATAAGACATCTCAATGGACTAATGACTACCACCCTATTAACCAGCCTTGGCAACAAAGTGAGACTCTGTCTCAAAATAACAACAAAAAAAAAAACAGGACTTGTAGGAAGGAGCCATTCTCCTCTCCCTATATTCCTGCGCTGGTCCATGATGCAATGGCTCTCAAATGCTAGCATATATAAGAATCATCTGCAATGCTAGTTAAAATGCAGATTTCTGGGCTTGCCCCAGACCCACTGTGTCAGAAAATGAGGGAGAGGTGTGCCAGGTGGTTCTGTTGTTCACAGGGCACACCTCTTGTCAAGGGACATGGCCTTTGGGGAAGGGGTTTCCATAAGCTTGTCCGCCCTCCCTGCAAATTCTAGGGGAAGAGGTGCCCACAGAGGCTGAGGCTCTTGCTGACTTCAGCTTTGCTAGTGAGTGAACTTCCTTTGCTTTGGAATTGGGATGCAGACTCTCCCTCACCCCACACTGGCTGTCTCCCTGGTCAGTAGGAAGGGCCTTGAGCTCTATCTATCTCTCAGCACATGTGAAGCAGAGCCCCAGACCACCTTCTAGAAGCCAGTTAGGCCATGCTCTCTGCTGCTGTCCACTGTGCCAGCCACTGGGGCAACCATTAGGAATGCATTCTGCTGCAAGTAACAGAATGTTAGACTAATAGTGGCTTAACTAATGAAGGGAATTTAAGAATTTTTATAACTAGATGAAGGTAGGCCAGTCCAGGATTGGCCAACAGTTCCAGGTGGCAGAGAGCCAGCAGTGGGGTGCCTCAGATGCTTTTGACTTTTTCCTCTTGGACATAAAGTGGCTGCCAAAGCCCCAGGCATCATGTCTTCCCATTGCTGTGTCCTAATGCAGGACATAAGGGGGCAGCCAGGCAAATGAGAGAAGGTGCTCTCATGTGACCCTCTCCTCTTATCGGGGCAGAAAACATCCTTTCTAAGGGTACCCTGGGCAATTTCCCATGATGTTTCGTTGGCCGATGACAGATTTTCCTTAACTTCAAGGAAAGCTGAGAAAGTCCACATCTGGCCTTTGGACCTTTACAGTGGATAAGGAAGAGGGTTGGATGGTGATTGCTGTTGGGCAGCCAAGCACGAGCAGGTCTGCCCTAACCAGTTAGCAATCCAACATACGGAACAACTATTTGGAGCCTCAGGATGCTGCTGGTTTCCAGTACAGTCCTGCCTCTCAAAAGGACGAAATCCCAGTGGCTCTGACAAATGAGTTCCTGCTTCGTGTTTAAAACCTTCAGATCAGAAACACCCTTAGTTGCTTTCTAAACTGATTCTAAAACCACCAGACAGTTATTCTTTCAGCCGAATATAATCAATCCTGCATTTTAAGTTTATTTTCTATTTTGTCCTCAAAGAAAGTAGCATCCAGAAAGCATCCCTGGTTCCCCAAACCTTTCACAGACCTAAACATAGCTATCCAGTCAGTTCTGGATCCTCCCTCTTCCAGCTAACAAACCCAGGTCCTCCATCCTTCCCATGTGAGTCAGCTTTTCCAAGCTTTAAATTTCCCAGGACAGTGGTTTACACCCTCTCTTGACACTTGAAAAAATATTAATTGAATTGCCTCTCTGTAGCTTCCATCAGGAGTATTTTCAATTTCCTCCCATCCCTGACACAGAGGCCTGGCAACAGACAAAGCACATTAATAAGATTGTGTACTTTGTGAGATCATAGAGGGCTTCTTAATCCAATTACAGCCCTCAGAGGGGATTAGGAAGAGAGACCCATGTGTCACCAGCTCTAGGTGTTCTGGCCCTGGGCATCGTACAGCTGGAGTTAGTAGATCCCACCTTGGGCGAATGGAAATAAACGTTAGCGTGGCCCTGCTCCCTTCCTAAGGCCAGCCTCTCACTGCGTGGCTCCCTCCCTCGCTGCTCCCCTTCCTCTGTGGCATCCTCCACGGCATACTTCCTCCGAAGCCAGCGTTCCGTTCAGGGCGTTCTGTTCAGGGAGTGTCAGCCTGGGAACATAGGAGAAAAACTGGGGCTGGGGAAATGACTCTTGCAGCTCTTGCTTCCCCGCTCTTCTTCCTCACCATCTTCACAGCTTCTTGTTATTGATATCAGTGCTAGGCCTAGCTCCATGGGATATATTCAGCATTCATCTTGTCCCTGATCTTTACAACAATCCTCTGTACTAGGATTTTATTGAAGAGAAAGCTGAGACTTCAGGGGCGGCAGTGACTTGCTGGTGGTCCCAGCGTTATGATGCATCAGGGCCAGGACTTGACCCCCACCCATCTTTCTATTTAATCAAAAAAATAGGGAATTTAAAAGGTAGAAATATCCAAGAATGTTATATTTTTGCATAATCAAAATGATATATAATTGTGTTGCAAAAGACTAGTGCTAGAGAAAAGCACAAGAATTACTGTCATTCATTCATTGATTCATGCAATGATATTTATTTAGAGCTCACTATGGTCCTGACACTGTGCTAGGTGCTCTGTATTCACGGGTGAAAGAAAGGGTCTCTGTCTACAGCCTCCAAGGCAGCTTATAGTTATAGGAGCAAGAACTTTTACTGCAAATAATGATATCCCCAGGAGAGAAGGAGAGAAGGAGGGAGGGAGGGAATTGTCTTCTTGGGAAAAAACAACCAGCGGTCCCCAGCCGAGGAAAAGGAGCTGAGCGGCACAAATTGGTTATTTCCAAGCATCTTGACTGTCTCACTTGTCAGCAGATGGCTGGATTCCCCAGAAACCCCTATCCTTCTGCTTGTGCGTAGGTCTCTGGCTCTGGGGAATGAGATGTCAGACCAAACGAGTCCAAGATTGTGATTAGTGCTGGTGTGGGTGGAGATGGCCCTTGGGAGACTGAGGTGCTCAGCATCTCACTGCTGTTCAGAGGACCCACCCTCAGCATTCTCGTGACCCAACAAGCCAAAGGCTCTGTCCCCTCCAGGATCCTAATTGAGATGAATGGCTGTATTTTCCAAGCATGGCAGCTCCCTGGCCCTGGTTTGAAGTTTACTTTACTGAGGTTGCACATTCTGGCATCACTTGGGATGGACAGAGATCCATTATTAGGATCCATAGAAAGAAGGATAGAATGGTAAATTACTGCTGTGTTACAGGGATCGAACCGAAACACCACTGTGCAGCCACTCAGCACTAAGAGCTTTGCATCTGTTAACTTAAAATCCTATTACTAACCCTGCTGGGAGTTGTTCTAGGTGAAGAGAGGAAGTCCAGTTACAACCAGGAAGCATCTCCAGTGTGTGTATGTGTGCACACACTCTCCCATGTGTGGAGTGCTTAGCCATGAATACATGTCAGCTGTAATTATTATGAAAGTGACTTTATTTGCCTAAAGACACTCTGACCCAACCTGCCAGATTCCACTCCCACTTTGGTGCCAGCTCTTTCCCCAGCATCCATGGTCCTCATCTCTGCTTTCATTTTCCCACATCCACGGCAACCTCTACAACTGTGGTTGCTTACTTTTAGTTGAGTGTAAATCAAATCTCTTGACTCATTTAGTCTTGTCCTTCTTGCAAGAATACCCATTATGGCATGGGTCTGATGGGTTAGCTACTTGTGCCAGTAAGCATTAGGAAAATGACTTGACAGAAGCAGTATGCCCTCATCTTACCTAAATGTCTCCCCATGCACCCCTGACAGAGCCCCACTCTGGGAAATGCCTGCAGCCACCACATGATGTGCTCTCGTGGTTGGGAAAGAGAGTGACAGACACTCAGTTGGCAGCACCATTGTATTCCTAATGTTTATCATGGAGTTTCTTTGACATCCTCTGGTTTAGTCCACACAGTGGCTGGGGGAGGTGGGTACTATCGGCCCCCTTTGCAAAATCAGCTGGAGTGGTCCTCATCAAGGCTGCCCATTGACACTGGGGTAGGACAATCCACCATTGTGTGGGACTGTCCTGGGCACGGCTTTGAGTATAGTATTGCTGTCCTCTGCCCAGCAAATGGCTGTAGAGTCCTTGAGTCAGTTGAAAATGCTCCCATACATTTTCACATGCCCTCAGATGGGCAGGGCCCAGCGGCTTAACTCCACATGGCTCAGACTCTCAAATCCTTTTCCCCACATTGTACTCTACTAGAAACCATGCGCCCAGGCTATACTTGAAGGGACATAGAGACCTTTTGACTTTGTGGCAAGTGAGAGAGAAACATTAAATATAAAACTTTGGTTTTCCTGTTCCATTTGATCCACTGTGATCACAGAGGCAGGGTTATCTTGCTGTAAAGCGACTGAGGCTTGGGCTTTGTGGTCTTGTTTACCAGAGCCCCCATGGGTGTTGGGGGTGTGGAGTTACAGGTTCCAGGCAGGGAGGCTTTAAGCCTCACCGTTGCCAGGGAGTTGCCTAACAAGATCTCAGAGGGAGGCTCACTAAGGTTCAAGTCACTCACTGCCCAGATCACTAAGGCTCAAGTCATCTGCTGTCATTCATTTCTTAATAAAAAACAAACAAACAAACAAAAAACCAACATCCATACCTAATCTCACATTTTCATGTTTCATATTCTTTGTCTTAAAGATAGCCCCCCAATTACACAGGCTGCCTCCAAAGCCCAGCTCCATCCCTGAAGGCCCACTGGTGCTTGTGGAATTTCAGAGGGAGTTTGTGCAAACCACCTGCCCTTCGTGGCTGGTGTGCATCCTGAGACCCTTCTGTCTGCTTTCCAGCCATTGGACTATGAGATTTCCGCCTTTCACACCCTGCTGATCAAAGTGGAAAATGAGGACCCACTCGTACCCGATGTCTCCTATGGCCCCAGCTCCACAGCCACTGTCCACATCACTGTCCTGGATGTCAACGAGGGCCCAGTCTTCTACCCAGACCCCATGATGGTGACCAGGCAGGAGAACATCTCTGTGGGCAGCGTGCTACTGACAGTGAATGCCACGGACCCCGACTCCCTGCAGCATCAAACCATCAGGTGGGTGAGTGGCTCCGGAACCACAGACGGGAGGTGGGCAGGAATTGCTTTTCCTTTCCAGTCGCAGAAGCTGGTTGTCAGGAGCAGATACCATTAAATTAAACTTGTTAACAATCCGGGCAAGTGGGAGGAAAGCGTCATAGCGAGGAGGTTGTGGCTGACGGCTGCAGGGGGCCAGGCTCTCTGGTGAGGGCGGTGCTCCCACCTGATTCCGACCTGGGAGGAGAGTAGCTTCAGGGCTGTTTTCCCAAATGACCAGCCAGGTCTGCTGGCCCTGAGCACAGTCCTTGAAGGGAGAGAGGAGGGAGCCACTCCGGGTAGCCTCCTGCATCTCAGAAACTTGCCTACTTTGTCATTAGCACTGCTTCATGACAAATGTTTTAGCTAACTCCATTTACAGATACAGGTATTGCAGATTCATAGAGGTTCAGTACTTGCTCAAGCAGCCCAGCCTGGTGGCAGAGGAATCAGGATGGAAACAGGACACTCTGCAAAGTTCATGCTCCTTCTAGCTGCTAAATGCTCACTGACTCTGAGCTGTCAGGAGGGGAAGGAGCAAAGGCACTTCCTGGCGCTTGGAAATAGATCATTGGGATTGGTGTTCTGCCTGATGAGGGGCAGGCAAAAATTAATAATAATAATAATAGTGTCTTCAGAAATCTCTGTCTTCCTTTCTTAAGCTCTGCCTGATGTTTAGATAAAAGGCATTTTCATAATGAGATTTAATTAAATGGTCGCTCTCTACCCGTGGTGCATCTAATGCTCACAAATAAAAGACACCCTTGTTGGTGCATTGTTTCACAATAAACCTAAATCAGCGTGCAGATCCAAATGCACGCCTGTCTCTGTAGAAGAAAGTTATTAATCTTCCTCCTCCAAAATCTAATCTTCTTCTCATACGAGATACAAATAATCAAGTACTGGACACACTTACAATAAACACATGTCTGATTTTCCTGATTTGAAACACCTGAAAATGTGCAACAGGGACTGAGTCAACCACTTTACTTTGGAGCAAGCTGGCGGAGAAGAAGCAAAAGTTATTTTCCAACCCCAAAAGTGGATTTATTTTTATGGCTAAGCTTTCCGAATGCCAGATGAACTAGACAAGTGTGTGAAATAATACCAAATCCTATAATAATGTGAATCTGAAATAGCCATTCTTTTTTTCCCTTTTTTTTCTTGTTGCTATCTGACAATGGAAACACGCAATTTAAACATCAAAGAGAAAGTCTCTCTTAAGTACTTAGATGGGAAAACTGGTAGTTTAACAGACTACAAGGTAGTTGGACAAAGGTAGGATGTCTACAGGTGAGCTTATCTGTCATCTTGTATTTCTGCAGTTGCAGGTGAAAGCAGGGACACTGAGGGTGATAAAATGAGTTAAATCAGGTTGATGTTTTGGACCCTGTGTCTCTGCCATTGCTGGAACAACATGGGATGCTGCCAGTCATAAAAGAGTTAATGCAATGAGGAGGGACGGATGGAGGTGTCTAGGACCGAGGACTAGATGTCCCACAAAGATGGGACAGACAGTGGGAGAGGAAGGTCAGGCTGGGTTGTTTGATTAAGACCAGCTCTGCTGACTTGGGCAAAGAGAAAATGTGCTGGAAGACCCTATGGATACTACATATGATGGAGGAATATCTGAAGAACCCACTTGAGATAGCACAGGAGCTAGGGCATCCTTCAGGCTCTAAGTCACAGGAACAGGCAGGCTTGCAGTTCAGGATCTCACAGCGAGAATAAACCAGCTCCAGCTGTTTTCCGTTCTAGTGTCATTCGGCCCATGGTCACATTCCCAGGGCTGCTCTGCCTTGCTGGAGCTGGGGTCATGCGCCTCCCTGCTCCGGGCACCTTGACTAGTGATCAATCGGGATGATGTTTCCAGATACCCAGCACAGAGGGCGGCTGACTGAGAAGCAGGGATGAACATCCTGTCTGGCAAATGAAGCTTGCTACTGGGAGTATGGGGGCAGGCCACAGGTGCAGTCCCAGCAAACTGAGTTAGGAACAGGATTCCAGCCTGGGGAGGGAAGGGGCGCCTCGGAGGGCCGAGACATTAAGGAGCATCCGGGCCAAACGAGCCGTGGGGAGCAAAGGTCACGTTACTATTAAACAGCACTGGCAGACAAGGGACTTGATCCCACCGCTGTGCAAGAGAAGGAGGTCAGAGAAAGCAACCTAGAAATGACTGAAGGTAACACCCATGGGGAGAAGCTGGATCGCAGAAAGTTCTGAGGATCTTCCTGTTTCTCTAGCGAGTGTGATAATCACAGCTGTGGCCTTCCATCACAGGTAACCAGGAACCAACTCACAGTGACATAGGCCAAAGGGGGGTCCTGCTTCCTCGCATGGGTCACCACACCTAATGGAAAAGTCCATGGGAACGAAGGCCTCCAGCATGATGGAATTCAGGTGCTCAGACCATATTCCTTCTCCATATCTGGCTCTCCTTTCCCCTGGGTTGTCTCCATGCTCAGCCGTATTTGCACATCTGTAGAGGGAAGAGGGAAGAGGCACCAGCAACATCTGTCCTTGATCCTACCAGAGGAAAGCAACATCTTCCTTCCTAATCGGTAGCCCAGCCCAAGGCCCAGGTTGAGTCACGAGCACAACTCTCTGAACCAAGCAGAAGATTAGCAGGACGGATTGTGCCAGGAGTCCCGATGCCTGAGCCTGCCACGGACCTCAGCACCCAGCTCTGAGGGCCTGCAGGGGCGGCTACCTGAGGACGTGCAGGAGGCTCGTCCCAGAGGATGGGAAAAATGCTGAGTAATCAGGAACCACGGAGAGCCACTGGCACCAAGGTCAACCTTGTGAACCCCACAGAAAATAGAGCTGCAATGTGTCTCTGCAGCTGCCTGAGACAGGATTCCAGCCTGGGGAGGGAGGGACAATGTGACTCTTAGGTCTGCGTAAGAGTTCTAGCATTTACAAATTGGCCTGGCTAAGTGATGGCTGGACTAATCCCTTTCCCGGCCTTGGAGCAAAGTAAATATGTCCGTGCATGTGCATATGTGTGTATTGCACATGTTTCTCTGGCCTCACTCCTCACACATATTCCTTCCTGCTGGCAGCCACAGCGGCCCACACGTGACCCTTTCTCAGCCTGGCACTGGCTGGACCCCCCCGTTTTCCTTCCTCCCTTCCCCCCAGCCCTTCCCTCCCTTCCCGCCCCCCAACCCCGCCAACCCACCTTTCCCTCCTTTCCCTTTCTTCCCCTCCTCTCCCTTTCTTCCCCTCCTCTCCTGGAGTAAAGCCGGGATAACATCTCAGCTATTGTCACGGGAGCTCTTTGGGAAAAAGAGGCTCATTAATTATTTGCAGCCTTTGATCCTGCACACTGAGAAGTGCTGTCCCTGGGGGCCTGTGTGTGCAGCGGAGGAATGGGGCTGCAGAGAGGGACCAGGGAGGGAGACAGTTTTCTAATCTAATTGTCTATGCTGAGTTACCCAGTCTTCTCAGATAGATGCAACGGCCTTGCACATCGTGGTGTTACTGCTGTTGTTGTAATGATTCTTCAGGGAGCAGGCATTGGAAGAAGAAACTTATCTCAAAGAGAACTCTTCCTTCTTCTCCTCCTCCTCCTCCACAAAACAGGAGTCAGGCATCTCCTAATAACATTTTAGTATCTCTAATATCTCTTTCTTCTTCTTCCTTCTGTTGACTGCTGATGTGATACCTCTGTTCTTGTCTTCTTAGTTTAAAAGAATTTAAACAAGAGACACACAGCAAAAGAAGTGCAGCATAGAGTAATTTATTGCAACAGAAAAAGAATAGATTGAAAGTTAGGTGCAGAATCGCCAGTGCACTCTGAGAGAGAGGATTCAGGGTGGGCTGATCGCAAGAATGAGACAGCGAAGACTCACACCAGGGAGGCTCCCTTCTGGGAGTCTTCCATGATTATTCGTAAGGAGGTGGGAAGAGGCGTTACTAGGAAGCTGTTCCGGGTGGTCTTTCGGGTGCACCTGTGCAGTAGCTGCACATGCTCATTCATGTGTCACGTGTCTCTTTAGCATCTAAAATCTCCACCCAGGGCTGTGTTTTTCACGATTATGATGAGCAAAGAGTCAGTTTAAGGACAGGTAAAATTAAAATATGTGTGTTCTCTGAAGGGGAAAGTCTCCACTGAAGACATCTTCGCTTGAATGAGCTCAGTTACCGTGCAAATCCTGAGACTGACTGTGTTGGCTGTGTGGTCACCACAGTTGCTGCTGCATCCCGAGAACACGGTCACTTCCTTGACTACCTATCCACCCTCACTCCTCCTCCTTCCTCTGTCTCTCTGCCTGACTGTCTCTCTGTCTCTGTCTCCCCACCCCACCATCTCTGTCTTTTCTGACATTCCCTGTGATTCAGCTCCAACAACCCCATCTCATCTCACCTTATTTATCAGGCCCTCGAAACTAAAAGCCCCCATGACAGACCGGGATCCTGAGACCCTGAGATCCTGTGGCGGGGCCTGCCCATCCTAATGGCCACTGTCACCTCCTCCCTGAGGGGGCTCCTTCCATGGTGAAAATGGGAAGCCGCCTCCCCAACCCCAACCCCACCGAAACTTAGGAACACACTTCCAGCTAAGTGCAGCTCCTGGGCCACGTCCTGCCTCGCATGAGGAAATGCATGCCTCAGGCACCACCGCTCCTCTGCTGACTACAGCCAGATACCCTCTCATCTCCCTAGGGAATGCTCAAGTCAGCAAAAGGTGCCTTGATCTCCAAGGAAGCTGTGACTCCAAAGACAAGGGGTGTCCAAACATCAGGGGGAATCTTCTCACTGAAAAGCCTGGGTTATTAAGACTCGCTAAAAAGCCCTTCACATTGTGTTATTAGCCAAACCAAAATGAACAGCAGTGGTCTAGTGACAGATGAAATTCTTCTTTTTAATGACACTATCTTCTTATCCTTATTATAAAGTTAAGACAGTTTCTGGAAGAAACTTTTGAAAAGACAGGTAAGAATCAGGAAGATAATAAAGTATCTGTCATCATCTCAGACAAGGAAATCCCTTTTTCACCACTTGGGTCTATCTCCTTCAGTCACGTATGTGAGTATTCTGTTCTTCATTACCAACAATGGCTTGCATTATCCACCCTTAAAACTCACCATGTTTATTTCCCAGTATATGCTGAACAGCTTTCTGTCCCAAGAAATAGCCATTTCATTGCTGAATAGTGTGCTATTATTCCATTACAGGGATATACTCATCTGTTTCTTTATTCCCTTGTTGTTGACTATTTACATTGTTTACACTTGTTTGCAGTTTTTTAAAACATTAGCGGGCATGCTTGTAGTGAAATTGTTTAATGCATCATTAATATCCTGAAGACAAGTCCCTGAAAATACTTTGGTTGAGCAAAAGTATTACTCTGTATTATTAATGTTTTTTGGCATATACAGAATTCTTTGTTTTTAAGTCTAGTCAGTCAAATTTATATTTACCATTATTTCTAAATTGATGTCACAGTTTAGAAAGTCCTTCTCCTCTCCAAGATCATGTACATCAGGTCCTAAAACAGAGCAGGTTCCCACTCTGTCCTCTCCACATGTGATGATGATAAGACTTGCTTGTGCTTTCAGGGTAGCAACTGTCCCGTAGGTGCACCAGGTAAAATATGCTGATGATATTGGAGTATCTCTAATGAGGAGTGGACTCATATAACTGAACTGGTTTGCTCATTATTGTTAGAAAGAGTAGCTCAGGCTGGGCATGGTGGCTCACGCCTGTGATCCCAATACTTTGGGAGGCTGAGGCAGGTGGATCACTTGAGATCAGGAGTTCAAGACCAGCCTGGCCAATACGTCTCTTCTAAAAATACAAAAATTAGCCGGGTGTAGTGGTGTATCCCTGTAATCCCAGGTACTTGGGAGGCTGAGGCAGGAGAATTGCTTGAACCTGTTAAACCTGGGAGGCAGAGGTTGCAGTGAGCAGAGATCCTGCCACTGCACTCAGCCTGGGCAATAAAATGTGACTCCATCACAAAAAAAAAAAAAAAGAAAAAAAGAAAAAAAAAGTACCTCAAAGATAATTATGGAAAATGGAAGTAACTACATTTGCTAAACCTTCTCCAACAGTGAAATGAAACATGGGAACTAACCCTCCATCAGATTCCCGATTTGGTTACGTTAGGGAGGCAGCCAGCAGTTAAATCCTTCTGAATAGTGGGGAGGACCCACTTCTTTCTCTCTACAATCAAGGGCAACCAAGTAACAATTCCTATTCCAGACATTTTTCAGACAGAACTCATCTTGCCCAGGATCTATAGTAAACAATTCCACAGCAGAGACTCCTGCCTACACTTTGAGTATAGAAGATATGTGTTGAAGAAAAATATTGTTCCTACCCATGTAAAATTTCATATCACTGCTCAACACGTTTTGTGGAAAGGGTCATTCATCCAGGGAGACCTCCAAGTATGTGTCAAGCATTTTATCTGTGGGGACTAAGTTTGGCTGAACATAACAGGAAAATTCAAAATGACAGTGGCTCAGAGCAGATAGAAGTTGACTTTTTTTTTTTCTCACATAAAGTAGGTCTAGAGCAGGCATGGCAGTCCAGGAACAGTGGCAGCCCCACACGGCCCCACACAGGGTTCTACTCGCTCACTATTTTACCATGTCTAGACTGGCACCCTCTTCCTCATGGTCTGTTATGGTTGCTAGTGTTCCAACCTTCATATCTCATTCCAGACAGCAGGATGGGAAATGGGGAAAGAAGAGGGATACTCCCTCTCTTTTAAGGAGACTTTCTGGAATCAACCACATTTTTATTTAAATGTTGTTGGCCAAAATTGGTCACATGGCCACACCTAGCTGCAAGGGATTATGGGAAGTATGGTCATTTGGGAAGCAATGTGTCTTGCTTTTTAAACCAAGATTCTTTACTAAGGAAGAAAGGAAGAATGGATATTGTAAGGTAGATAGCACTTTCTGCCATGAACGCCTTTTTAGATGGAAGCTTTCTACTTAATAAATAACTTCAGGGTACATTTTAAAAGGGAAAAATATCCCATGATATTAGATATTTGCATAATCAAAATAATAGATGATGTTGCTAAAGACTAGTGCTAGAGAACAGCGTATGGATTGCAATGATGCATTCATTCATGCCATGGTATTTATGGAGAGCCCACTGTGGGCCTGACACTGTGCTAGGTGCGGTGAATTCACTGGTGAAAGGAATAGACTCTGTCTACAGCCTCCCAGGGAGCTGATCGTCATAACAGCAAGAACTTTTGCTGCACATGATGGTGTCCCTATAAAGGAAGAAAGAAAGGGAGGGAGGAAGAAGGAAGTAAATAAATTGCTTCCTTGGGAACTAAGAACCAATGATCTCCAGCCAAGGAGACGGAGCAGAGTGGCACAAACTGCTTTTTCCCCTACACCATGCCTGGCTCACTTTCAGCAGATGGCTGGATTCCCCAGAAACCCTGCTCTCCTCCCACCTGTGCACAGGTCTCTGCCTCTAGGGAATTGGGTGCCAGACCAAACTCGGCTAAGATTTTCACAACCCCCTGCAGACATGGGTTTTGAGAATGATGGTAATAATATTGCTGCTGGGATGATTAAAATACCTAACATTTTTATATAGAACTTTACCAAAAGCACTGTTACCAGTCTTCTTGTAACCACTCTGTAAATGAGAACATCTTGGTCTCCCTTTTTACTGATGAGAGCAGAACCTCCCTGAGCCATGGTTAAAGGAGGAAAGCACACAAGCATGGTTTACAGAGGCTGAGTTAATGTGGTGAATGAGAACACCGGAGCTTCATCCACACCACTGCGCCTACTGCTGATGTTGGCTTAAAGCTTTTTGAGCATCTCTTAGTGTAACTTCACCAAGCTTCACACTTCCCCAATCCTTGGCATAATTGTCCATCTTCCCACTAGACTTTGTGCTCAGAGAGAGTAACAGTCATCTTTTTATCTCCTTCCCTGATGAACCACCAGAGCTTCCTCAGTACCACTGAGTTAATTAAGCACTTTAGGCACAGGACTAAGACCTTCAGACTTTCCGTGGGCCTACAAAAATGTCAGGTACCTGAATACATAGTCTATTGCCTCCAAAATTCAAAAAGAAAGCAGGAAAATTGAAATTAATAAATATCAACTGTCCACGGAATGATGACAACTTTAGGTTAAATATAATATTTGCAAGTGTCTTTACATTTGCAAACTGTTTGTAGCTCTCACCTTGCAAGAATGGCAGATAAATTTCAGGTGATTATTAGTAGAATATTTCTTATAGCACAGTAATTCCTAAAGTAAAAGTATAAAAATAATTTCAAACATGTTATAGGAAACAAATGTGTTTTTAGTGTGGGTACATTTTAGTACATTTGACACAGTTTGGGGTGAAGCCACCATAGACAGAGAAAAATTCTTAAGGGCTCAAATGTCTGGAAACAGCCCACTCCCAGCATTAGGGCTGGTGCATGACCAGTACTCAATAACCAGGTAGAATAGATTAATGGCGGCTGGGTTGGGGGTGACTGCATGCACACATTTTTCAGCATAAGTAGACATAGGTGACCGAATGTGATGGCTCATGCTTGTAATCCCAGCACTTTGGGAGGTCAAGGTGGGTGGATCATTTGAGGTTAGGAATTCAAGAACAGCCTGACCAACATGGTGAAACCCCATTTCAACTAAAAATACAAAAAAAGTTAGCTAGGCGTGGTGGTGCTTGCCTGTAGTCCCAGCTACTTGGGAGGCTGAGGCAGGAGAATCGCTTGAACCTGGGAGGTGGAGGTTGCGGTGAGCCAAGATCATGCCACTGCCCTCCAACCTGGGTGACAGAGCGAGACCCCATCTAGAAGAAAAAAAAAAAATGTAGACATAGCTTGTATTAGTCCATTCTCAAATTGCTAAGCAGAAATGCCTGAGACTGGGTAACTTATAAAGAAAGTGATTTAATTGTCTCATGGCTCTGCAGGCTGTACGGGAAGCATGGCAGCATCCACTCAGCTTTTGGGGAAGCCTCAGAAACTTAAAATCATGGCAGAAGGCAAACAGGGAGCCGGCACTTCACATGTCCGGAGCAGGTGGGCCGAAGGGCTACACACTTTTAAACAACCAGATCTCACAAGAACTCACTATCCTGAAGACACTACCAAGGAGGGATGGTGTTAACTCCCCTGATTCCATCACCTCCCACCAGACTCCAACATTGGGAATTATATTTCAACATGAGATTTGGGTGAGGACACAGATCCAAACCACATCATAGGTTTTGTTTTCTTTTAATCTTCGAACATTGACTAATGTCTACCAACCATGAAAACATTTACATTTGGCCTTGTTTTAAACCAATCCCAGGAAGGGTAACCAATCCTAGTAGGGAGACTTTAGAAGGATGTACAGGTCTCTCACAGAACTTTCCAAGTCCATGAAAGTTACATTAAAGAGCCATTTCCGTCAGCCAACCCTTTTTCTGAAGCCTTGATCCAAATTGAGCCTATTCTTTGAACACAGAATATCTGAATCAGATCCAAATTAAATACTCGTCTCTTTGAAAAACTACAACTGCTTTGTCCTGATTTCTTTGGGGCTCAGTCTTTTTTAAGTCATTTCCTTCCTCCTAGTCTGTCGGACCTGGATGCTTTTTAACTTTACAGTAGAATTCATTCATGCATTCAAACTGGTAAAGAATACAACATAGAATAATGACATTTCAGCCCCAAAAGATTTGTTAAAATGCCCAATTTCCATTTTTACTGGTCTTCTCATGATTCATCAAGTCCTTTTCTTTAACACATTGTTTAATCTAATATTGGAGCTCATTCAAAGGAAATCATGAAAAATGATGGGAAATTAAGCAAAAGCCATCATTGACTGGCTATGGGACATTTTATTCTGTATCTTCTAAGACCTTTGGAAGTAAAGGCAAAAATCAGCTCTCTTGAAAATGTGAATTTTGTCATCACTGGCATTCTCAGAAACATAGGGGTTCAAAAATATGTAGTAGCCTACCATTTATTGGGAGGAAGGAGGATTTCTAATCCCAAAAGCAGGTTTCAAAACCAGATTTAAGAGTTTAGATTGGGGTGACTCCCACCTTTTAAATTTTAATCAGAAGTTAAAGACCAAATAATAACATTTCTACCTGGGGAAATTAAGAGAAGGCATTCATGTACTAAACTGTATTACTAACGCTTCATCTTAATTAAATGTGGTTACTGACCTCAGTAAAAGGATCTAGGATGAGGTCATTATTTTGGTTCTTGTTTTTAATGAGTTAATATTTTTTTCTTTCTTAAGTCAAGAAACACAGAGTTTGAAATGTAAATGGATTGTTTACAGTGGTGCCTTTGTGATTTTTAATTAAAGTGATATTCTTCCATTGTAAGTTTATGGTAGCAATACATTTTATTGCCTATTCTGCTGTGGAATTTTTAATTATTTATGCCAATATAGTAGCACAGATGACTCTTATTTTTAGTGGTCAGATTTTCTGTTATGAAGATGCTGGGGGAAACAAAGCCTCACAAATTAAACTATGGGATTTTTAAAGTTTTAAGAGCTTCACTAGCTAAAAATAGAATCCTGGCTTTTATAATGATCCAGAGACTGAAGATTTTCATTATTCATGTCAATTAAAGGTGCTCGATTTGGTTAATATGAAACATCTGGCCATTTGGGTAAACGTATGAAAGACTATTTTAGAAATCAACCACCTTTTTAACATCCATCTACATATGTTGTTATAAATTTGTCATAGGCCAGACTTTCATTATTGAAAACATGGTTTCAAATTGGCTATATTTGAATATAATTATCAGGGTCCTTCTTGTCAGCCTTAGAAATTAATCCTCAGAACCAATATAGAAAATATTGACACATGTTAATATTGTTCCTTGACCAATATTTTCTAAGCTGTTAAATCTACTTAGCTTTTTTTTCTTAATAAACCCATTTGAAATAGATGAGGATTGCTACATAAGCTACTAACATAGCACTGATTGAAAAAGCCACACATTTCAGGATTGCAACCGAAGTCAGTTGCTTAGGGAAAATAGCTGATTTATTATCTGAGTTTGTCTGTCAATCACCAACACCCATCAGCCAGCAAGCACGAGGAGCTTATCATGGCATTAACCCTAACACGGGTAATGAAACCATAGGCGGTGACTCATGTAACTAATTCAAGAAATGCATTTCATCATCTGCTCCCAATTTGCTTTCCAAATGAATCTCAAAGCTTGTAGTTTCAAGTGATGAGGCTCTAAACTACAGTCCTCCTACAAAGGCTTAATTTGGGGATTTCCTCATGCATTCCAATAGCGTTGGCAGGAACCTCACTAGAAGATCCGACCTCCTTATATGGCTGCGTCTGAGTCCCTGCGTGTAGTCTGCACATGTGAAAGGGGGACCTAGGGATTTGGACTAGGGCTGTGGCAGGAGAACCTATCTCTGCATTCATTCATCCCACACTTACAACATACTGGGTGTTTTTCTAGGCATTGGGGGATACAGCAGCCCCAGAAACAAAAGTATCTGTTGGCCAGAGCAGTGATTCACACCTGTAATCCCAGCACTTTGGGAGGCCAAGGCGGGTGGATCACCTGAGGTCAGGAATGTGAGACCAGCCTGATGAACATGGTGAAACCCCATCTCTACTAAAAATACAAAATTAGCCGGGCGTGGTGGTACATGTCTATAATCTCAGCTACTCGGGAGGCTAAGGCAGAAGAATCGCTTGAAGCCGGGAGGCGGAGGTTGTGGTGAGCCAAGATCACGCCACAGCACTCCAGCCTAGGCAACAAGAGCAAAACTCCATCTCAAAAAAAGAAAAAAAAAAAATCTGGATGGAAATCATATTCCTGTGGAAGAGAGAAAAAGAATGAAAGAATTAATAAATACAATAAATGGCCTAGTAGCTGGTGATTAATGCAAAGAAAGAAAGCAGAGAAGGAAGGAGGGGAGTCGTTGCTCTAGACAGGGGGTCAGCACACGCCTCACCAATGCTGTGACGCTGCAGTGAAGAACTGCAGGAAGGGGGGGTGAGCCACACAGCTGTCCGGGGTGGAGAGGTCCAGGTAGCGGTGGCAAGTACAAAGGCCCCAAGGCAGAGTGTGCAGGAGTGTGCCCAGCACACAGCGAGTTGGGGGAAGGTGGGAGATGAGGCCGATGCTCTGGAGAAGATGGAGAAAGTGTTAAGCAGGTTGGTGGGATTAGGAAAGCGGGGCAGTTAAGGGAAAGGGAGACAGAGGCAGAGCACAGGACTGGAGTGGAGGGTCCAAGCAATTGGAAGCACAGAGGGCACATCTATGAGCTTTGCAAGCTCCCTGGAGAAGTGGCGAAGTAACTTGGGGGAGGGAAGTACAGGAACTCAGTCTTGCTCTTGTTGAGTTTGAAGTAGACAAAGGGAGCACGTGAGCTGGGTATCAGGTGGCGTCTGTGCTAGAGGTAAAAGCCTGGGTGTCATCAACATCCAGATGGAATTTAAATCATTAAGACTATGATCCCCAAAGAGGGAAGTGAACATAGGGCTGTGGCCCAGCCCTGGGACACTCTCATGTTGGGAGGAGTGGCCCTGCCTGGCGCTGTGTCGCATGAGGCACTGCTTCCTGAGAATCCCCTTAGAGCCTTGCAAAGAAAAGTATATAGCTGGCAGGGCACGGTGGCTCACACCTGTAATCCCAGCACTTTGGGAGGCCAAAACAAGTGGATTGCTTGAGCCCAGGAGTTTGAGACCCACCTGGGCAACATGGCGAAACCCCATCTCTACACACAAATAGAAAAATTAGCTGGGCATGGTGGTGCATGCCTGTGATCCCAGCTATTCAGGAGGCTGAGGTGGGAGGATCGCTTGAGCTTGGGAGGGAGAGGTTGCAGGGAGCCAACATTGTACCACTGTGTGCCATCCTAGGTGACAGACCCAGTCTCAAAAAAAAAAATTATTTGGCATAAATACAGCTGGATTTGAATTCCATCTCTTTCACTCACAAAAGGTTCGACATCCCTTCCTCATCTATAGGACAGGGATGATCACACCCATCTCACAGGGGTGTCCAAAATATTAATGAGATAATGCTCTATCAGATTTCTAGACTTTATATTTAGCTGCTCTTCACATTTGCCTTTTCTATTTAATTATGTTCTATCCTTTCTTCCTGGTCCCTGTTCTTTTCCCCAATCATTTTAAACATAACTATTTTATAGTCTAGATACTTGTCAAATTCAGAGATTTCTCTTCTTTTTCTTTGGAGCCTGGCTGTGGGTTTCCATGGGTGAAAGGCTCACAGTTTACTCAACATTGCTAACTGTCTGTTGCAGAAAGGGCATCTGCTTTTGCCTAGTCCACCAGGTTGTAGGCACAGGCTTGGCCCAGAGCATCTGCCACGCAGGCTGAACTCATTTCTACTCTTGATCCAGGGATCCACAGAGTCACAGCATTTCTGATCCTATCTTTAAGTTTACAGAAGAAGAAATGGGCCCAAAGAGGAAAAGCAGCTTATGCACGTCAGCGCCATGCTGAGTCATATGTGAGCTGGGCACAAAAGGAAAAATCAGTAACAATGATCCTGCTTTACTTAAAAATCTGATGTTTTGCTTATGAATTTTTGCAATTTTTTTTTTTGAAACAGAGTCTCAGTCTGTTGCCCAGGCTGGATTGCAGTGGCATGATTTGGCTCACTGCATTCTCCTGCCTTAGTCTTCTGAATAGCTGGGACTACAGGCATGTGCCACCACACCTGGCTAATTTTTGTATTTTTAGTAGAGACGGGGTTTCATCATGTTGGCCAGGCTGGTCTTGAACTCCTGACCTCAAGTGATCTGCCCACCTCAGTCTTCCTAAATGCTGGGCTTATAGGCGTGAGCCACCATGCCTGGCTAATTTTTGCATTAGTTTTGATTTCTAAAATACTGCATGAAAACATCTTTCTGAATGATTGAGTTTTTCAGTGTCTCCTTAAAACTTGTGACCAAGATCAGGGCCTGGCTTGACTCTCCCTAGTCCAGCCCAAAGGGAGGTATTGGGGCGGAGTGCTTTCTCTTGCCCTGATGGTCTGCCCAGAGCCACACCATGCCCTCTGCAAGTCACAGTCCTGTTCTGTAGCATGCTTGGCTCTTTGTGTCCTGCAGAGATTTACCTGGTTGCTGGCCCATGTCACCTGTTCCTGCTTTGTGACAGAGACACTTTTTAGTGTGGGGGCTGAATATGCAAATGTTTAACTCTTACATCATAAGCACCCATCCTCACAGAGGGCAGTTGGGGACAGTCGTAACAGCAAGTCTGCTATGGAGGTCATCATGGGCACTGCGGAAGACTCAAATTTGTGGAAGGGATTTGGAGTGGATGTTTTTCATTCCTGGCTGCTCCCCATCCTTTATCGTCCCTCACAGCATCCTAAACCCTCTTTTGGAGAAAACCCTGTTTTGTGCAGTGTTGGTGGGAGGTAGTAACCCACTCCCATTCTCTCCCAATGCAGCAGGAGTGGATATGGGACATGAGACAACTCCAGCAAACTGGATGTTCTTTCATGAGTGATTAGGGGGTGAGCAGAGGTCATGTTCATTGCACGGGAAGCATAACATGAGAACTCAGCTGTTCTCTTTGTGGTGGTCCCTAATCCCTCCCTCTCTCCCCTTGAGTTCTATTTGGTGGCTACTCCTTTTTCCAGTCTGTCCTCTGGCTTTCTGTCCGTTCTATGATGGCTAATGTCAACCTGGTCTGTTCTTGTTTTATTCCACCTAACATAGCCCATGCTGGTTTCTGTTGCTTGCAACCATGAATCCTGACAGACAGCAGACTAGGAATGATTAGAGGTTCTGAATTGTCACGTCCTCTTTTGCTCAGAGGAACAGTCTCCTCTGATTCATTTCACTTCAAATATTCAACTGGATCCTAAACTTGTTTGGGTGACAGAGTATCCACAACTCATGGTGTTATTTGCACAGTGTGATGTACTTTGCAGAGCATCTTAAAATACTGATAAATTTAATCCCAATGCCCAAACTAGGAACAGTTTTACTGGCAGAAAATATGACTATGTTATATGTGTGCTCTAGAAAAATTGCAAAATCAAGCCTACCTCCACCAAAGGGCCAAGTTGCAAATGTTCATAAATCAGTTGTTCAACTCCCACCTTTAATAGCAGCTCACCATCCATTCATTGGCACTGTCATCTCTGAATGCTTGCTTACAGGCAAGCAAACAGCAGATGGCAAAACTTATTATTTAGAAACTTCTATCTGCCCCCTTGGATTTTACCAGGAATGAGGAAGAGACTGTTATCATGAAATTTAAGCAGTGAGGTACCCGGGGCTGGCTTGTGGAAAGTGAAAAAAAAAAACTAAGTCCGTAAGGCATGAAAACCAAAAATTTTACAAAAACACTCCTACCAGTCTCAAAGAGACACCTTTAGTAAATGACTACACATTATGCTCTTTTTGCTAAAAATGCCAATCAGTTAATTTAATGCTATGTACCACGCACAGTGTTCTAAACACTTTCCCTGAATTCTTTTCTTCTTTATCCATTGCAGTGACTCTATGACCTAGATATTATTATTTCTCCCCATGTTTCAGGTGGGGAAACTGAGGCCCAGCGAGATTAAAAATCCGCCCAAGGTTACACTTCTGG
The DNA here is from genome assembly GCF_003255815.1 of Theropithecus gelada. NCBI lineage: Eukaryota > Metazoa > Chordata > Mammalia > Primates > Cercopithecidae > Theropithecus > Theropithecus gelada. The sequence continues at coordinate 41,339,995 of NC_037688.1, forward strand.
AAGATGGACACGTGGGGATTTGTGCTCAGGAAGTCTGGCACTAGTCTGGCAGTTGTGGCCACTGGGCTATGTACTTTTTTTTCTGTTTTCTTTTCTTTTCTTTTTTTTTTTTTTTTTTTTTTTTGAGATGAAGTTTCACTCTGTTGCCCAGGCTGGAGTGCAGTGGCGCAATCTCAGCCTACTGCAATCTCTGCCTTCCAGATTCAAGTGATTCTCCTGCCTCAGCCTTCTGAGTAGCTGGGATTACAGGTGCGTGCCACCAGGCCTGTCTAATTTTTGTATTTTTTAGTAGAGATGGGGTTTCACCATATTAGCCAGGGTGGTCTTGAAGTCCTAACCTCATGATCCACCTGCCTCGGCCTCCCAAAGTGCTGGGATTACAGGTGCCAGCTACTGTGTCCGGCCAGCTATGTGCTTTTCTTTGCAAGGCTGTAAGAGACCAGAGGTCTGTCCTTTCCTGTGCAGCCACTCTGGGGTAGTTTCTAGAGACAGCCTAGGCCGGGCGCGGTGGCTCAAGCCTGTAATCCCAGCACTTTGGGAGGCCGAGACGGGCGGATCATGAGGTCAGGAAATCGAGACCATCCTGGCTAACACAGTGAAACCCCGTCTCTACTAAAATACAAAAAAAAAATTAGCCGGGCGAGGTGGCGGGCGCCTGTACTCCCAGCTACTTGGGAGGCTGAGGCAGGAGAATGGCGGGAACCCGGGAGGCGGGGCTTGCAGTGAGCTGAGATCCGGCCATTGCACTCCAGCCTGGGCGACAGAGCGAGACTCCGTCTCAAAAAAAAAAAAAAAAAAGAAAGAGAGACAGCCTAAATCTTGGATGGAATAAAAAGAGTCAAGGTCAGTTTCCTTTGCTTCCATAAGGAAAACACATCCTTCAAGTCCGAGAGTCTCTATTTGCCTATAGTAAGTTTGGCAAAATTAGGAAGTTTATGATAGAGCCTTGTTCTCCCTAACGCAATCACAGGAATAGAATGCACAGGGAAGTGGGCATGAAACAGTTAAATGGAAAGAAATCGTGACACACAGAGTCTGTAAAAGCATTTAGTATCATCAACCCATGCAACAGGTGGATGTCCAGCAGGCCAAGCCATCCCTGTCATCAGATGATGGCAAGAAGAGCCTCTGCTATGGAAAGAGCAAGCCAGGAAGAATGCATCCCTAGGACTTCCTGCAACCTTGACTCCAGGGAGCAACCTTGAGTCCATGGAGGTCTGGCCAGACTCCCTCCCCATGCTCTTACAGGCATCTGGCAGCTGTGATTTTTGCTGTGGCTATCAGCAGTGAAAGCTGTCATAAATCCATCAACTAAAATCAGAAACGGAACACACAATTTTATTCTGAAAAACAGAAGTCGGAGACAGCAAGCTATTGGGTCTGGTTGTAATTGCACACACAGGGCACGGTTCTCTGGCTTCAGTTTGGTTTGGGAGGCAGAAGAGCAGAGAGGTGAGGACGGCTGTCATTGAATTAGATTTCCTGAGTGTGAATCTGAGTGTAAATTTCTCTGGGTAATTTCCTGAATCTTCCTAAGCCTTATTGTCTTCCCCTATAAAAAGGGGGTAATCAGAGACCCACAGGGTTGTTGTGAAATGAAGGGTGATTTAATGCAGAAGGTTCAGGGAACAGTGCCTGGGACAAAGTAAATGCCAGCTACTATATTGTAACCTGGAGCAATTCGGTGTGGCTATAATAGAAAGTGGCCAACCTAGCCTGGCTGTTTTAGGGAAGTGGATCAGACACGCTGGTGAAAGAAGACAGGAGATGGAAGGAGCCAGGCCGGCCCAGGTCCGTTCGACTCCTGGGGACAGTGTGCACTCTACCCTGGGGCCTGCGTGGACTCAGGATATGCTGATTTGGGGTCTGGCTGCTAAGTTAACAGCACTGTTGTACGGAACTGTGCTGGTCTTGAACTCCTGACCTCGTGATCCACCTGCCTCAAAGAACTTCTCAACAGGGAAACATTTCTTTCTTTTGTTTTGCAAGAGAAAACACTGTTTAAAAAACAAAAAATCGTGCTCAGTAGAGTATGCAGGTTCTTTCAACACCCGTGATATCTTTTTATAATTCTGTGTAAGGAGGGATCTTCACGTGCAGCGGGCCCATTTCATCTCTGTTCCCCATTCACTCGTATTCTTTGTGTCTGGGGCTTCTTTTGAAATCTGTAAAGGTGGGAGGACCAGGGGATCCAGCAGGGTGAGTACATGAGGAGACGTCCCTCGAGTCCACACTGGATCCACCTGGAACTCCCACCAGGGAGTTCACTGGGAGTGGGGACTTGGCAGCTGCCAGGACGAATCTCTAGGCAAGTGATTACTGTTTGATGCTTCACGCTAAAGTTATAAAGATGAAACATTTTACAGCTCAAAAAGTAAATATTTCCCAAATACTTAAAACATAGATTACCTAGTCACTGGTAAAACACAGCAACTGGCCTTCATCTCCAAAATTTATCTAGAATCTCTGCAGTTCTTGCAACTGCACTGCATAAACTTTGTCTAAGCCACCACCATCGTCCACTCAGATGACAATAATTGCCCTAACTTGTCTCCCATTCTTACAAGGTACCATCCACATCGGGGTGATCCTGTTAAACTGAAGCTCAGATCCCATATCTCCGCTGATGAAGCCCTTTAGTGCCTCCCATTTCACACTAAGTAAAACCCAGACCCCCTGCCCTGGCCCAGGAAGCCCCCTGGCTGGCCTTGGCACAGAGCTTCCTCTCCTCTCACTCCTCCGGCAGTCTCTCCTCCAACCACACAGCCTTTCTTCCTCAAGCTTCTTTCCCGTTCAGGAACTGTGCACACATCATTCTCTCTGCCTTGAATTACAGTTGATCCTCATTATTCATAAATTCCATATCTGTGAACTCACCTACTCAATAAAATGTATTTGTCACCCCCAACATTAATACTTATGGTGCTTTCATGGTTATTCTTGGAGGAGTGCAGAGCAGGGAAAAATTTGAGTTCACCTGATGTGCACATTCACAGCTGAGCTCAAACAAGGCCTTCTTTTACTTTGCCTTCTTATTTCAGCTCTCATACTACAAATAAGTGCTGTTTTTGTGATCTGTTTAGTGCCGTGATTTTTGTTTTTATTTTTGTGTGTTTTGCTCACAATTTTGCTGTTTGAAATGGCCCTGAGCACAGTGCTGAAGTACTCTCCAGCGTCTCTGGGCGCAGAAGGCTGCGCCATGCCTTACAGAAGAAACACGTGTTAGCATAACCTTCCGTCAGGCATGAGTTACAGCTCTGCTAGCCATGAGTGCAATGTTAGTGATCAACTGTATATATTAAGGAAGGTGTCTTTAAGCAGAAGTGCACATAAAACAAGGCCATGTCTTGATGAGTTGACAAACATGTGACCAGAGGCTTGCAGGAACCTAACCGTGTATTCCTCCTGAGAGCAATGGTTTGGTGTTTGCATAGTTTTTTGGGCTTTTTTGTTTGTTTGTTTGTTTTGTTTTGTTTTTGAGACAGAGTCTCACTCTGTCACCCAGGTTGGAGTGTAGTGGCACAGTCTCAGCTCACTTCAACCTCCACCTCCCGTGTTCAAGCAATTCTCCTGCCTCAACCTCCTGAGTAGCTGGGATTACAGGCATGTGCCACCATGCCTGGCTACTTTTGTGTTTTTAGTAGAGACAGAGTTTCACCATGTCGGCCAGGCTGATCTCAAACTCCTGGCCTCAAGTGGTCCGCCCCACCTCGGCCTCCCAAATTGCTGGGATTATAGGCATGAGCCACTGTAGCAGTTTTATAGGACATAGCTATGGTGAATAACAAAGATCAAGTGTACTTGCTTGCCTGCACGTTCACTACCTGTCTCCCCACACTGAACCGTAAGCTCCTTGAGGTCAGGGACCATATTAGTCTTCAAGTGGGCCTGGCAAATAATAGGAACTCAATAAATGTTTGTTTAATTAATGAATGAATTGCAAATAAATTATTTCCAAAGACAATTTTTAACCAGGCTGTAGACTGTAGTGTGTCCTGTTCAGGAGTTAATATTTAATACGTCTTTGCAAAGGATAAAAAAGGATTTCCATCAGGGTCTGACTTTAATATAAACAGTGCAAATGAATGGCTAATTAAATATCTTCCCTTAATTATTATTTGATGCTCTTCCTTGGTTTGGGCCTCCCCTTTGGGCTTAAAAAGATAGAAGAAACTGCTTCTGTTTCTTTACTTTCTCCCAGTGTCACTGGCTAGGCACCGTTGGCTTTGATGAACCTCCCTGAGGCCACCATGGAGAGATGGTGTTGCCTGGTTCCCAGTGCTGAGGCGCTCAAGACACTGCTTTCTTGGAAAGCTGATGAAACCAGGAGCATCTGTTTTGTGCTTCCTCCTGGGGAGAAAGGGACTACTCTTGGAAGTCCATTCTTCTTCTTGCTAGCCCACACAGGCAGTATGAGGAGGATGCTTAGCCCTAACTGATCTTTTTGTTTGTTTGTTTGTTTTTTGTTTTTTGTTTTTGTTTTTGTTTTTTAATTTATTTTTTATTATTATACTTTAAGTTCTAGGGTACATGTGCATAACGTGCAGGTTTGTTACATATGTATACTTGTGCCATGTTGCTGTGCTGTACCCATCAACTCATCAGCACCCATCGACTCGTCATTTACATCAGGTATAACTAGCCCTAACTGATCTTATGATCTAGCCTGGAACACTGAGAGCTGGGTTTGCTAACAAGCCGGGTCAGTAACTCCGACCTTCTTACTTCAGTCCAGTTTCTTGCCCTGTATTGTCTTCTGTTAGAGGGGTTTGGCAAGCTTCTTCTATAAAGGGCCAGATGATAAGCAATATAGGTCTGATGGACCACACAATCTCTGTCTCAGCGACTCAACTTGTCCATTGTAATCCAAAAGCTGCCACATCCGTGAATAGGCTGGCTGTGTTGTGTTCCAATAGAACTTTATTGACACAGGGAGGCAGAGGGCCAGATTTGGGCCATGGGCCATAGTTTGCCAACCCCCACAGTACACCCCTACCGGCATTATGGTATCTTCATTTGTGTGTGTTCGACTCTGTGCTGTGAGCTCGTTAGGGTAAGGCCTGAATCTCATCCACTGGTTTCCTCTCAACATCTGATGTAGTGCCTGCCCCGTGGCAAGCCCCTTGGTCAGTGTTTGCTAAATGCATGACTTGTAAGATATGGCCCCCAAAGCATGGGTGTTGTGAAACATACTAACCAGGTGAAAGGTGACCTGAGCCCCCCGTGGCAGCCCATTCATCAACATCCTGCCTCCTGTTGCCAATATTCAAAATAGCACCAGTTGTTTTTCTGTCAACAAATCAAAATAATATTCCTGCATTCGTTCAACAAACAGCCACTGAGTGTGGGAGCAGCATCCAGATGTCAGCTGGGATCTGCCTGCCTTTGAGAACTAAATAAACATGTGATAAGTTGATAAGTCCTGACTGCATGCCCTGTAGCAGCCCAGAGGCTTCCCAAGATTTATGCAAATTCCGGAGGGTTGGAAAAGGAGGCCTTGAGTTTCCAGAGGTCACATCTGGCTTCAAGCTTCTACTTCTGCAAGCTAGTTCCATTTCTTAGCTGTCTCTCCTGCCTGTGCCAACTTGTGGCATCCCATGTCACCCTTCTCCCCAGTCCCCCCTTGGTACACATATGCACACACACATGTGTATGCACACACACACACTCACTGTCATCAGAATTGGGTGCATGTGATCTAATTCACTGAGGATGTTTAGAAGCATGGAAAGGGCAGTTACATCACATCAAACAATTTCAACCTGAGACCCTGGAAGGCCCTCGATTTTCCATCCTTCTCAGCATCCCATCCCTCTGTATTTCTCACAAGACACATCACCCCAGCATGTACCCAGCCTCAGTACATATTGGGACTCCTCTCCTCTCTCCAATTTCTCCCTCTCCTCTGCACCTTCTCTTTTTAAACAGCTCCATGGAGATATGATTGACATGCAAAAGTGCACAGGTTGATGAGTTCTGACATATGTGCACACCCTTGACGCTATCACCATGATCTAGATCGTGCATGTGTCTATCATCCTCAGAAACGTCTTGGACTCCTTTCTCATCCTCCCTTCTGCCCCTCCTTTTCCGTACCTCAGCCCCAGGCAAACACTGATCTGCCTTCTGTCATCGTAGATTAGTGTACATTTTCTAGAGCTCCATATAAACGGAATCATAAAGTATGCCCTCTTTTTTGTCTGGCTCCTTCCACTCAGCACAATACTTTTGGGATTCATCCATGTTGTCACCTGGGTCACCAGTTACACAGAGACAAAGACCTTCTGCAGAAAGATTCAATTCTATGCAGCCCCTACCTCGAAAGAACTTCGAATTCCCTGTTAACAGACGGAAACATGCCAGAAGACCAAAAGGGCTGTCTGTCTTTAGAAACCCATGGTGGTTAAATAGCCATTTTTCTCCCTATTAAAAATAGCTGTTGGCCGGGCGCGGTGGCTCAAGCCTGTAATCCCAGCACTTTGGGAGGCCGAGACGGGTGGATCACGAGGTCAGGAGATCGAGACCATCCTGGCTAACACGGTGAAACCCCGTCTCTACTAAGAAATACAAAAAAAAAAAAACTAGCCGGGCGAGGTGGCGGGCGCCTGTAGTCCCAGCTACTCGGGAGGCTGAGGCCGGAGAATGGCGTGAACCCGGGAGGCGGAGCTTGCAGTGAGCTGAGATCCGGCCTCAGCCT